>NW_010103384.1:0-49519 GCF_000699245.1 Pterocles gutturalis | reverse complement strand
GCAGAAGAGTTGTATGGCGGAGGGCTGGCGTTTTTTGGGGGGTTTTGTTTGTTTTTTCTTTACTTTCGCCCCGGCTTCCCTTTTTTCTCTCGGGGCGCCCTGCTGAGGGTGTCAGGGCCTCAGGGAGGATGGAGATGGACATGAGGACGAGGCAGGCTGGGACTTGCACGGCTGCTGGCTGGCCCAGCCCCTAATTAGTGGCTTAACTGATGGGCAGCACTAAGTCAGGTTCCTGGTATTGGTGGGGAACGGGTGGGGGATGAAGTGCAGGGAGTATGGGGGGCTGCCTGTGGGGCACCCAAAAAAAAAAAAAAAGAACAAAAATAGGGCTTAGCAAGGCAGCCTTAAAATTCAGTGAAGAAAAAACATAAGTGGAAAAGATTCTGCTTTCCAATGCAGGGTACTCGTTATAGGCTGTGTCTTACAGTCGGTATACACAGAGGTGGAAACTTAGTGGAAAAGTCTCCACTGGCTTCAAGAACAGGCTCCATCACCAGCCTTGTGGGGTGTGAGAGATGCATCGCCCAATTCTGCATGCCATCATCGAAACTTTAGTATCATTGCTGTCTAAATCTTTCAAGTTCACTTTGATTTGGCTGGCTCTGTTTACACCACCTGACCTGTTATGTATTTATCACTTCTCTCCCAGCACAGATCTGCCCAGAACTTTATGAAGCAAAACAACCCAGAGTTGAATATTTAGGCTGAAGTGCAATCTGTAATGCAAAAGGAGAGGCCCTAGTAAGGTGTAATTTCTAAGATGTCATGGAGTGCAGAAGAGTTCAGGTCAGTTAATCAGTATTTGTGAAGTTGTAGAGTAAAATTCCCGGCTACTGGATGTTTGATACAGGGATATTAGACCTTATATACTTACACTGAGCCTTTATGCATGGGTGATGTCACCATGTGCTGGAGACATAAAAGTCATTCTGGAGGTAAACTAGGTTTTCTGGTATCTCTGACCTGTTATGGGAAGAGGATCCATGTACACATCAGGTGATGAAACTTGCACAAAGCAGAATGGGACAGGAACTCATTGAAATGAATCTGCCATGTGGTGGCTGCCAGACTACTCACAGCTTCTCCTGAGTGCCAGTCCCCTCCTTTCTGAGATGAGGACAGTAAGATAGTCTGCCAGCTTAGGCAACCTTGCTTCTGCCTCCAGTTGGCCCAGTGGTGACAAGGGACCCCTGCATGCAAATTATTACAAATAAATGGATATAAATAGATCTCTATTAACAACTATAGAAAGTAACGCTACTGATAATTAAATTGGCAACCCCATCTGCAGCGCAGCTGACCAGGGTTAGCTTCGCTTTACGTCGGCAGCTGTGTCCACACTGTCTTGAGGGTGAAACTTAAGTTCCCCTTTGCGGGCGGTGAGCCTGTAAGCATAACTCTTTGAAGCCAGTCCTCTTTCCATGGCTAAGCACGTCCAACATGCTCCAGTGCCACCAGACACACTCGGGGAGCTGGCCCCCAAACTCTTGGTGGGGGCAGTGGAGCTCACTGTAACTAAAGCCACTCCAGAAGCTGTTCTTTTGGAGGGGTCCAGATGAAACCAGAGAGGCTGTTTACTCCGTGCGAAATAAAGGTTTAAAAGCTCAGGCGTCCTTTCTAATCTATAGTGAGGGGAGCTCTGATGGTCGTATCATGGATATTGCTCTATTTCAGGAAGTCTGAATGTGGGGCAGTTGTCCCCCCCTTCCCAGGGGGGGATCACAGACAGGTGCTGGGGTTTTATGACCATCCGGGACTTCTCAGGTTGCTAAACGGGTGGGGGAATCCCTTCTAGATCCTGCCTGTCTGGAAAGGGGATTCCAGGGGGTTCCTGCTGTGGGAAAGGCTGACAGCCCAGCTCTGCTCTAATTATAGCATCAGAAGGAGGCAATATTAGATGTGTAGGTGATGGAGGGTGTTTGCTGCCCTCTCCTTTCTCTGGGAAGCACTTTCTGTTCTGGGCACGCCAGTTTTAGCAGCTCAGGGGTACTGAAAGCTCAAGAGCTCCTGGTACTTAAACCAAAAAATGAAACAAAGGAGGAGTGAGAGAAGATTGTTTTGGTTTCTTGTATAACAATCTCCACCCTTCAAACTCCAGGGTAAGTGTTTGTAGAATGAGATCCTTCAGTGAAACACACGCTTTGAATTTCAAGCCCAAACTTCTCCCACCATATGCAAAGACTTTGTCATCACACTGATCCTTGTCAGCACATCTGCTTGATCAAAGCATTCTTGGACAGAACGTGGGGGTTGCAGATTGCCAAGCAGGAAAAAAAAAATAGTAGCTATATGCCTTATCCAAGGCTATCATTGCTCTTCTGGCTGCACTAGCAATAGGTGCCGCCTTTGCCTGCAGAGCCAGTATTTAACACCTTGGTTTACAAAAGCTCCAGATAACTTCCTCTTCAGGAGGTGCTACAGAAAAGCAAGAGTCTCTCCTGGCTTATTCAAACAGAGCCCCAGGGTTTCTGAAGAATGTACAGGAAGCACTGTCTGGGAATTAGTATTCCCACTATTCCACTTGCCAGTTTGTCAAAACTTAATTTTGTTTAATGGAGTTTGTAACACAGCACAGTCTTTTCCACATCCCTTCTCCACCCTGTGTTAGTTCGTTCCTTCCTGGACTATCAGCGTCTGCACTGACCAAACATATCAATGGATTTTAAAAAAATGAAACAGGTACTTTACATGTAATTAATTTAGTGATTTGCTCAGCTGCTGATTCACGTGCATAACCTCAATTAACATTAATGGGAGTTATGTAGGCATGTCAAGGGCAGAATAGACCCCTAATAATCTAACATGGAATGTTATTACATTACTGCTGTAATTATATCCTGCACACACATCATTTCTACTTTGCTTCATGAACTGCTCTTCAAATGCAGTGGCTACTCGTCTATTATGCTGTGTGCATTAATGCTGAGGTTACACTGAGTATTACCCTTCCTTCCTCATCATTCTGCAGATTGTCCACAAAAGATGCGCACAGCTAAGTAAGCAAACAGGCAGTTGGTGTTTTGCAAAGCTACAAGTTTTTGTTTTTTGAAGGTGTTAGTGGAAGCCAGAAACAATCATAAAAACAACAAACCTCAGCAGAACAGCATGTCATGTCTCCTTCAGCATTTTATTTTTATTTATTTTTAATTGGAATCTGAGCAAGCAAGGCTGAGACACCTTTAGCCTTGTGGTCAGACAAAGTTGGGCATACATGAGTCATACCTCTCAAGGAGGTGTTGAAAAAATTCTGTTCTGGAGATTTTTTGGTCTTTGTTAAAAGCTCTCCTCTTTCAGGGCAGCGAAAGAGGGGGAGTGATCCTATCCTGGTGCCCCAGTTGGATGTTACTGGAAACTAAAGGAACTGAGAAAAATTAACGTTATCTAACTGGTATAAATATCAATTTTTAGGTGATCAAGCTTAACGCAGCTGGCTTAGTCTGTTCTGTCTCTGTTCTGTCCAGTAAAGTTGTTGTATATGGACAACTGCTTTCCAATTACAGCTGCGGGATATATTCTGCCTCTGTGCTTGTACCACCACTCTCTGAACTGTCACATCCATTTCAGTATTTTTGTCTCGAGGCTCTCTCCTGCACTTCTGCAGAAGATAAGCCCTAATACATTTCTGAGTATGTGGGCTACTGTTCAAACCTGCGTATTTGCAGCAGCATAGTATATCCCTGCAACTAATCGCCAGCTCCCTGTGGCCATCAAGCCATGACAGTCATGCCCAGTACCTTGGATATTACACCACTGTGGAATCGGAGGTACACACAGGACGCCTGCACCTTTTCAGGATCACACAGCTAAACCAAACAGTTCAGATTAGCTCAGCAATTAAGGGATAGAGCAAAGCAGTGAATCCTTAATGCTGACTGACAACACGGCACTCCTGGATGGAAAGGGGAAAAAGAAGCACTTGCAAAAAACCTGAACTTTGTGAAACAGCCAAAGCCCCTAAGTTAACACACTTTTTATACAATCGCTGTCAGGCAGGCAGCGTGTTCTGGGCTGGAGGTGCTGGGTGATGCCAACATATACCCATCTCTTATTGAAGAATTTGGTTTTACTGCTTCTGTTTGTTAAAATGTTTGGAAAAACAGAGCTCTGTTTCCAAGGTAACAGCTATCTAACTTTATTACACAAACTGCACTAATTCAGACAAGGATCTGAACAGATTCATGTTAATTTCAAGCTCCATTAAAAACACAAGGAAAAAAAAAATCAATGTTCGCCGAATGGAAAAAGAAAAGAAATCAATAGAGAAATTTTATTTTCAGTCTTTTAAGTGGGGTTTTGTAAACCATTGAGGTTAAAAAAGTAAAACTACATGAGAGTGGCAAACAGCATCCTTGTAAGCTATACTGTAAACAGGAGAACAGAAAGGTTTGATGATAGTGTACGAATAATCATTAAGGCTATAAAACCTTGAGAAATAGAGGTGCAGGAGTGGAATGACCTGTCTCAAGCCACGTGCAGTCAGGTGTACTAACATCTTGTCCAGTGCCCCCAGGCTGTGGCTGGGGAGCAGCGACCAAAAACCCCAGAGAAGAGCAAAGGTGGGATTGTACCATGTCCCACACGACTCTAAGCAGTGTGGGTGGCACCAGCTGTGCCTGTGTTGCTGCCGGGGCTCTAACATTTGCTAGCAACCAACATATAAACACTCCGGGGATCCTGGGTATGATCCTGGTATCGGTTCAGCCCCCATTCCTTTCCTTCCGAATTAAGGCTATCTTGGCAGGTCCATGAGCTTTGAAGCTGTTAGAAAAAAGATTTTCAGAAGGAATAAAAATAACTTTTCCCCTTCACTGGGCCATGTCTTTTCCAATTTGCCACTGTTAACAAACATACTCATTTCCAAAATCTGAGTGGAGGAGAGAGAGGTATGTAGAGATCAATTTTTTTCTGAATTTTCCACACTAGTGTGTTACCTAGACAAAATATTGTTCTGTTGTTTAAAAGGCTGAAAATAGGTGACACTATCTTCACTATTTGAGATTATTTTTGTCAGGACAGATGGTTTCTCCTCCCTGTTAGTCTTTAGGAGAGGCACCCTCTATTAAAACTGCACAGGATGCCCCTTTTCCTCCCCTCCTCTCCCCCTTCTCTAGCCACCTCACTTGTATTGTGTTGTTTGCCCCAAATTCTAAACGGTATTTACTTTAAATCTTCCTTGATGCAGTTGCTTCACCTTGGCATCCCATCAGCTGGCAAACACCAGTAATGAAGTGAAGGGAACAGAGTTAAGTTGATATCTTAAATGCACACAAATCCCCCATGCTGTGGCAACAACAAAATGAATAACAAACACACTGCATGAAAATCCTCTTAAGTTCTTTTTTTTTTTTTTTCCAATTCCAGCCTTGCATATGACAGGAGGAACATCTTAAAAAATAATCCTGTAATATTCCTGAACTAACAGCATTGGCATGAGGCACAGGATGGTCTTCTAATGCTTCTCTGCATATCGCGGACAATCACAGCTGCTGCTGGTAAATTAATGGCTGCAAGGGAGTTGGGAGAGGGAGAATGAGGAGACAAAAAAAGGAAAATGGAAAGCCTCGTAGGTGGCCTTGTCTCCACCAAAACTAAATATTTTCATTGGAGCTTTTTCCATTCAGCAATTGGCAGCTTTATCCAGAGGCCTTAAGCAGAGAGAGAAATTCTTACTGTTGGAAGAGGGACTGCTAATGGGATGCAGCACTATCTACTAATGTACATGAATGAATATCTATTTAATAATAGAATTGTTTTCTCCTAGGGTGCCTTTTTTTCTTTCTTTTGTTTTAAATTCTTGCCTGCTGGGTCTGCCCGCTTCCCTTTGCCCTAGAAATTAAACCTTGGTACTTTCATTATGCAAGATTTATGCTAGAAACGCTGGCTGGTATTTCATTGTCTGTCAGGGTGTGATTCTGCTGTGACATTTCCAGAGAGATTTTTATGGCAGCTGCAGTTAAACCAACATAAAGCATAAAAACAAACATATTTTTTCCCTGGCAGAGTTCATTTCCATCAGTGAACCAGACTTAAAAGGTGCACTACCCAGAGCGCTTTTTGGCTGGTATTCCTTGCGTCTGCCCTAGAGGGCTTTGTTAGGACAGATACAGCTGCTTTTCCAGTTGGATTGGAAGGATGCACAGAGCAGGCAGGAAGAATACTATTAAGCTAGAAAGTGATTTGATACCCACAGTCAGCACTTTAATCAGCAAGGACACTTATCCTTGGGGCTCAAGTCCTTAATGCTAATAATCAATGGCTGATAGCTCTTTTCTTCACCTGCCTCCCGCCTTAATGAAAGCAGAACCCACAGAATCACTGGTGAAGGGACATGGGAGGAAAGGAGGAGAAAGAAAGCCTAAGAATATGGCAGGCTCAGAGGTGGTGCTGGCCGTTCAGGACTGTCCAGCTGCGGTGCCTTTTCCACTGGGAACTTTCCCCAGTTTCCTGGGAATGTCCTCTGTCTCCCTTCTCCCCCTCTGGCACATAGTCTTTGCATTGTTAACTATTGATGTGTTCTCAATCTGCAAGGTTCTCTATCACTTGAATTTCTTTGGCCTGATGTGTTGTTTTGTCTTCAGTGCTTGCTTTCAACCTCTCTGGACCCAGGGGGAGAGAAGGTGTGGGGGGAGACTGATGTAAATTAACCATCTCGTGTAAATCAGGATAACTCCATTGACTGCAGTGAAGCTGCGCTGAATTACTGGAGCTGAGAACCCGCTTTGTCGTGTCTCCCACTTCTGTGTGTTTTATATTGCCTGTTGGGGAAAAAGAAAAAAAAACCACAACAGAAAAACACTCCCCCAAAACTCCAGTTCTTTCTGTTTTTATGTTTTTGTCTCTTAAGAGGTGCAGCTGTATGCTAATGGTCTACTTCTCTAGCGGGAAATAGAAAGGGCTGCAGCGTGCCTTGATAAACCAGGGAGCAGGCTCTGATGCTAGTGTGCAGGGAGAGAAATGTACGGAGCTTTTTTCCCCCGTCTTCTCTCCCTTGCATCCATTTCACACTCTTTTAGTTCTGTTAACCTCCATAGAGTCCCTCCTAATTTACAGCACCATAAACAAAATCTGAATGATGCCCTCTGAAATGTAAAAGAGTTGTTTTTGGCTTACACTGAAGAATGCAGTGTATTCTAGGGATTTGCGAAGGCATCTCTCTACATGGTGATTTTCCTGCATGATACACCTTCTCCTGTGCTTCTGCTGCTCTTCGTGGCCAGTTTTATTGGGATGCACAAGAGAGATGCAACCAGCAATGCAATCGCATGACCTGCTGCTTTGAAGGAATCTGAGGGACTCGGTTTTTGCCGTATTTTCTTATAAACAAACAGTTGGAGGTTGCGTGGTCATGACTGGAGCAACATTCAAGCCCTCGACTATGCTGATCCCCTGAGGATGAGTTTGGAGTCACCACTCTGCTGATTCATTTCATGCCACAGGTGGACTGGAAGCACTTTGCTTGCCCTGTGCCGTCCTGTGCCTTGGTACGTGTCCGAGATGTGCCATTAATCAGCCCAGCTATATGGGCTGTTCCGTTTTATTGCTTAATTAAGACTGGTCAGTAATTTACTTGAGATTAATACCTATTTAGATGGAGACAAAGTTTCATCTGTTCAGGGGATGAGTTATTGAACTGCGTTATGTGAAGTAAATCAATAAAATATTGCTGGAAATGAGAATGACTCTCTCTCCCTTGCACTTCAGTCATTTCACCAAGCTCACAGACAAAACTCACTGAAGGAAGGTGTTCGTGTTTACACCCAGCTTCCCATCTTCCAGCTAGATGGTCTGTCTGTTGATGTCCCTGATCACCTTGCTCCCATTACCTGGACTGTGCTGTAATGTCAAGACCTGAGGGGTGCTGCTAAGGATAAGAGGTGCTTTTAATCAGTTACAGGGTGTCACACAGAGCCCAGTCTCTCCAGAGGTTACTACAAAACCAGCACTCTCAAACTGGTCTCAAGTTGCTATTAAAGGAGTGCTTTGGATCACCATATATACACATTATTCATGAGGAACAACAGCGAGGTCAGGGGCAGGTGATGTCCAGAATATGCATCATAATTGCAGGGCTTTGTTAAGTTAATATAACTTGTTTAACACATGCAAATAGCTTCCACTTGATATCATGCCTTAATTCTGTTCCAGTGCTGAGGAAGGCTTTTTGCTGGCCACATCACCTGCCTGTCTACTTCTGATCCCATTTGATTAAAAACCTGCCACAGAAGAGGGCTTCCAAGAAACTGGAACCATATTTTATTTTTTAATAACTGTTCCTATCTTTGTCATAATCTCTTCTAACACGTGACCAGAGTCAGACTGCAGGGACATGAAGGGTCTGACATCCACTGATTCAAGTAGCAGGTGCTAGGAGAGGTGGGAATGCTCATGCTTGGTGAGGGATGGACTTCAGTTCAGAGGTGTTCACTGGGATGGCAGAGTTCAGCTCTAGCCTGCAGCTTCTGTTGGTTTGGAAAAAAAAAATCCTCTTCTAAGGTTTTGGCTAAAGAAGAAGGCTTTTCTCTTACTTGTGTGTGATTCAGAAGAGTCTTTTGCCTACACCCTAAAGCAAGGACAACCTTTACCTCTCACCAGCTCCTCACCCTGTCCCTCTTTCTCTTCTTTTGCTGCTTTTGCTTTTTTTGCTGCTTTTAGCTTCGCTGCTGTCCTCACTGAAAAGCCTCCTGCATTTGCGTACCATAGGGAAGCGTTCACACAGTGAAGAAATGAGCTGCTCTCTCTGCACCAGCTGCCATTTAAAGCAAGGGTTAATGTGCTCTTCTGGCCTTGGACGAACCCCTGTTTCCAAGCACCCCCATGCCCCAGCTGTCCTTTACCACCCTGCTAAACATTCTCCCTAGTTGGTATCTGCCAGCGTGATGGCAGGTTGGAGGTGCTTCCTAACCCAGTTCTGTCACTGGAATCTGGGTCAGCCTCAACACTTCCCCTATTACGTTTATTTTTGTAGCTCTCATCACTTCAGCAGTTGGGTTAGAGAGCCCTTTCATGTGCAATTACGCTGACAAAAGCGAGAGGGAGGCGAGGTCTGGAGGGGGCTGAGCAGAGATGCGCAGGGTGCCAGTGCCCAGGACAGCAGGGTGACCGTTCCCTAAAGCAATAAAAAAATAAAAGCAATAAAAGCATTCCCTAAAGCAATAAATAAACCCCCCCCCCCCCCCCCCCACAAAAACCCACCCCGAGGAGGGACAGCCCACATCAGTTTTTTGGCATCTTGAGACTGTTGTCCTCTCCTGGTAATGCAGTTGGGAAGCATACAGATGCAGAATTTCGTTCCTAAATTTATGATGTGCTTGCATGTTAACAAAGGATAAGTTCCTTAGCTAAACTCTTTCCGTGTTAGTGCTGATTTGGGACTCAGCCTTGCAGTGAGCCTTTGCAGGGTGCAAGGATCAAGCTACAGAAGATTTCCCAAAGAAAGGGGCCGTACAGTTTCTCTGGTGTGCCTTCAAGCTGGCTGAAAACTTCCACGGGCATCAAAACAGTGCAAAAGCTGATGAGCTCAGCCTCTGTGGAAACAGCGCAACAGCGGATGGGTTTGCTGAGGAATGGAATCATTGGTGAACGCTAGGTTTTTTGATTTAATATAAACCAGAAGAAAGCTACAAAGTTTGGAGCTGAAATTCCCTGAAGTTTAGCAGAGGAGTGGGGAGGAACCAGGTTTCGGTCCACCTCCTCTTCTGGCATTTAACTGTTGGCAAAAGGCACCAGTGAAAGAAAGAAAAGAAATCATCTGGACACTTTGTTTTATTATTAGCTGAGTTTGATATTTTCCTAGCTGCTCTTCTTCTAACCCTTCCTGCTTCTATTTCCACCCTTCATTTCTCTGAGATTATTCTATATGCTAGGGCTGTTTCTCTACAAAAAAAGCCAACTGCAAAATCTTTAGACATTTGCCCCTGGAAAAGAAGTACGCTTTAAAAATACACAGCAAGAGTCTCATGAGGATCCGAGTCCAAGCAGATGTCACTAACTCGCAACTGAATACAGCACCTCGAATACCTCTGAAAACAAACAGCCCTGCCAGTCCCAGCCCCTGTCACCTCTTCGATAATATCCGATCACCAGAGCAGGCTGGGCAATTCATGGAAAGCTGTCCTCTGACCCGTGAGAAACTGGCATACAGGAGAGCAACGCTGCCAGGTCTCTGTCGAACTGTTATGACACCAAAGTCACTAACCATTTTGCACGTGGTTGGAAGTGGCTTTCACATGACTTCCACCTCCTCGGGCTTTCCGACCTCTCTCTCCAGCCTCTCCCTTTATTAAAGGTGATGAAAATGTCACAACTGCTCTTAGACCCACTCGCCGGGGCACGTTCACCTCCTGAGTGACAACAGGTTTGTGGCTGGGGGTGTAATGTACGTTTATTGAGCTCTCTCCATAAATACCGGGGGTCGCTTTTCCAATTCAGCCTTAACTAACGCCATGTAGTGGTGGAAATAAAGCAGCCAGTGTAAATAAATGGATGTTTTGTGCCTGCGGTTTAGATCACTTAAACTGTCTTTTACAGAGAGTTAGGAACCAACTGCGGCAGAAAGTGTCACCAGCTGCTTGCACTGCGGCAGACGGCCATCTCCGGAGTAAGGACATCCGCAGAGGATGCTGCTCGAATAGTTGTATGAGTTTAGATTCACCCTTTGGTTTATAGCAGTGTAATTGTGCTGTAGAGCCAAGCTTTTAAATAGTAAAGTCAATTTATTCCCAGATTTGTGTCTGTATTTAATATGCACGCACGCACATATTTACACCCTGGGAGGTGATCATACACCCAGGTGGTAAGCTGCCAAACCAGGTGCTAAATTACACTTAATCCAGCTTTCACCTTTGATCACCTCAGCCTTTGGCCCTGGGTGCTTAAGAAGACTTTTCCTTGAGAACGGTCTCTCTCTTGTGAATTCCCCTGGGATTATGTAGCTGGAAATCTCAACTCCAATTAGAACAGATGTATCTGTTTGTAAATGAGAACATATATCAGAGATTTCATACCTCAGCCAATTTACTTTAAGCTTCTCCACATTGACCAACGTCAAAAATCTCCTTTTCAAATAAAAAATCCTGCTTCCCCTCAAAAATCAACCAAGCAGTCCATCACTTAGCCTGCCGACTGCTTTTGCTGTATGTACGATACTCAGTCCCTCAAACAGCGGCGGTTGTAAAGAACAAATATTGATATACATCATAATGAGTGCTTGGAAGGAGGGCTTTCTGCAAGCGGATGGCTGAGAAATCCTCCTGTCCAGAACAGCAAGTGTTTCCAGCCGTGGCAGATTGGAAATACAAGATTTTAAAATCATGACACTGACTGACAGCAATGCTGTTTTAGGGAGTTGCTTCGATATTTTCAAATGCACCGTTTATGTTTATTTTCCCTCCTAGCTCTCTACTAAGGCAAATCAGCTGTACAGGCAGAGCGATTAGGAAAGCAGGCATTAATAAAGCCTCGGAGTTGGCGTTTGTGTCTGTAAATCCTTTGGCATAAACAAGAGGCAGCGGTGTGGCACAGTGAAAATCCAAGCGTCAGTCATGCCAGGGTGATTCATGGAACTCACTTGTGGCCTCATTAATCACGAGCGGAGCAGGCATCCCAAATCCGTGTCAGTAACAGTGTTGTGCCACCCTAGCAAATACGGAATCCTCTACAGATATCCTTAGGTAGAGTGAGAAACCCCAGTCCTGTGCTGGTGCAAACCACCCGAGCTCTGCCCGAGGCTGACGAGCAATGGCCGTGTTTCTGAGCTGAGTATCACGTTTGCTATTCATTATTGCCAGGTTGTTTTTTGGGAGTCAGCAGAGGAGTTATTGTGGCTCTGAACAAAGTGTTTGCCTTGTCACCTCACCAGGCTGGGGATGTCTGCAAATACTCTTTGGGAACTTTGTAAAAAAATGCAACCTCTGCCCCAGCAATAGAAAATAAATTGATTTTTTTTTCCCCCCGGGTGAAACTGATACAGGAAGACAAAAAAGGAAAACAGAAAGTGTTAAGAGGTTTCTGGTTAGTGTGGCCCTGTGGTGAATTTAAAACCATGGTGAAATATTCATTATTTGTGGGCAGTAATGGTTATATCACGCATTAACAGGGAAGAGAGGAGGAAAGGTAGTCTTGGACACTGCTGAAAACAGACTGACGTCCCTTCTGGTGTTGTCGGTGGGTCTTGCATGCCTCAGGTGCTGTTGGTCCACAGAAGTTGCAATGATTCCCATGGAGCTGTGTTGAGTCCCATGGAGCCAGGCCAGTTCATCCCAAGTTTTTCATACTGCTCATGTAACTTACACGTCTAAGGCTACTGGGGAAATGCATGCAGAGGTGCTCACACTCACTCGTACACCCTGGGTGACCCAGGGCAGATCCCTTTGCACCTCGGAAGCTACTGCAGTTGCTTCTGGCTCTGGAGTTCATTCATGCTTTGCAAAAAGGCCACGTCCAGGCTCTTGATAAGAGACTTTTGGTGCAATCATTGAAATTACAGAGTATAACTCCCATCTTGTTGGTTGATGTGGTTTTTCTCCATGCCTCAAAGATGGGAGAGATGGGGGAGAAAGGGAAGAAACGCATGCCAGGCTCTCTATATTTAGGGCCATACCATGGTTTAACATCCGGGCAGGTTCCTAGTGTTGGACCCAAAGTGGCCATTGGGGGCTGAGCTAAATCACTGCCCCTCTGTTCTTCCATCAACCCTCTGTCCTGACAGCCAGCTGAGCATCCTCGATAAGGTCAGTGTGTGGTCACAGGCACTCCCAGGGTTGGGCACTGACACGGTAATTGTGATAATTGGCAGATCTCATCAGGCTGGTCAAAAAGGAGTTCTCCTTCACAGCAATTATTGCTCAGGGGAAAAGGGGGGAAAAAAATCCAAACCCGAACCTGGAGGCTGGAATTAGAGTAAGTGGTGCTAAGTTGTCAGATGCTGCCGGATCCATGGCTGGATCATGTCAGGGAAAGCAGCGACAGCACCCTCGGAGCCATTGGTCCCTGTTGTTTTGGGTAAATGCCAGCAAACGGAGTGAGAGGAGAGCTGGGGGAGGGAGGCACCAGCCTGCTGGGCAACTTGTAATGCCTTCAGGTCACATCAGACAGAGACCTGCCCACCGTGACAGATCAGTCCTGCTCAGAGGGCTTGGCACGCAACCCAGGGTAGCGATCAGGACTGATGTTCCCGCAGCCCCTTTTATCCAGAAAAAAACAAAAAAACAAACCCCACAACTCAAAGCACTGCCAGAACCAAGCAGAAGCATGTTGTGCACATCTCCGCATCCCCGTGTGGCGCGGGGCTCCCTGGGCGGGAGCGGCAAGGGGCATCTGTCTGACAGCGGCACGACACAGCTCTCTGGGCACGAGGGAAGGCAGGGGAGGCTCGGCAGTGCCACGGCTTCCCTGGACAGCAGCCAGAGCATTAGCACATCTGAGGTGGAGCTCCTGTGTGTCTCCACGTGGCTTGAGTTGTCTGGCCTCCGAAAGGGGATCTTGCATTGCCTCGCTGCTTTTCTCTTTAGCTATCCCCCTCTTTGAAGTCTTCTGGCAGCAGGATCCTCTCCTGCGAGTGGTCTGCAGACCCTCATTTATGGTTTTTTTTTTTTGCACCAGCAGCAAGGTGTTGCCACAGGAATGGTTGCAGCCTTTCTGTGCATCACTGCCACCACAAATTCCTTAGAAGTTATCTAAAAAACAAAACAAAAAAAAAAAAGGAAAGAAATATCACCACCGTATATTTTTATGGCTGAATTCATCACTGCCATGTATGAAGCTCATACGTGAACCTTGCTTTCTTCAAACCCAGACATCTCTTGCTGACTTCCCTGGGAGCTGTGTTTGCATTCTGGTTGCAAGGTCAGGCTGGTGATTCTGCAAACTCCCGTGCTCCTCCTGAGCTCAGCACAAACTCCACTGGACATGTCCTGATGAGAATACGTCCTGCGTATCCCCCTGCCAGAGATTTCAAAGCACTCGTTTCCCCAGTGGGAACAGCATTTTGTGTTTCTAGAAGGCTCTGACAGTAGAAAGGAGAAGCCTTCATTATAGCTTCAGACAGAAGTTACATGACAGACGTCATATTTTTCTCCTCTGCCACCTCTCCTGTTTGCTCCAAGCATTTGTCCAGGCTGGGACAGAGCTGCATTTCTAAGATGCACATCTTGCTCCCTCCCAGGCATCAGACAGGCATTTCCAGCCTGCTGGGCTGCCAGGGCTGGAATGTTTTTTTTTCAGGAGTGCTAAATTCTTTACAAAACTATTTAAAACAAACAAGCAAACAATTTCTTTTTTTTTTTTTCCTTTTTTTTTTTTTTTTTTGCTGAACACTTACTGTATTACACAGGCCCAGCAGCAACTTCCTAATGACACATATTTCCCAGGGTTTCTGCTCACGCTTGGACACGGCGATGGCGTGCAGAAGCTGCATTATGCATCCATCGGGCCAGGCGTAACAGCACCTGCTGCTGCTCCCGCTGCTCCTAAAGAGAGAGCAACTAATCACTTTAATTACTGGAGAAGAATTAGAGCTTTGATTTGTCTTATTGCAGAAACATCGGTGTTCCCCCCCTGCAGGCTGGGGAGGAGATGCTCTTTGCCTCCCTGTTCTGTGGCTTCAGCTCTTGGGTGGGTGGCCCCCAGCGGCAGCACCCAAAGGAAGAGCTCCCCAAAGGCAGTTGGAGGAGCTCTTGCAGGACAAGGGAGGGTCTGTTGCCATTCCCCCACCCAGTTACAGACCAGTTTGGGCCATAGTGGTCTTCTGTCAATGCTACCAACATTTGGTGAGCTTCCTTGTCTAAACTCCCCTCCCAGTCCCCTTTCTATCCGCCTTCCAGACCGTGTCAATGTTGAAGCAAGAGGAGTGCAGCCATGGAAGAGAGCAAAAAAAGATCCTTTCCATCCTTTCGGCTCCCTGCTGCCTTCTCCTCCCTCCCTCTTTCCCCACAAAGGAGCCCCAAGTATTCCTCTGTACCACAAAAAGGACCTGACGAAGGGTCTTGGACAGAAAGGGTTAAACTCAGCTGAGCGCTAGCTCCAACACAGTTAATCCATATAAAGCTCATGGATTTCTCCGCAGTGATCTTTGTGGTTGTCATTTGCATTTTTTTCCCTTTTGTGAAATCTTTTCTTCTTTCCCTTTTTACACTCGCATGCATGCAGAAATTAGCATATTGTACCTAGAGCGGGAGATGGAAGGAGCCGACCCCCTGCTGCTCGGCGGATTGTGCAATCTGCAGGCGGCATCAATTTTTCAGCAGTTTCCTCATTTCTCATTACAGTCAGGGCGCTGCACAGCTCCCAGTTCAACACAATCCCTTGCGGTCCTACAGGCAAGCATATGGGCTGGCGAATATCCGTGCCGCTGCTTTCAGAGCGTTAATATCCTTGTTTATGCTCCTGCCGTAATTAATCCCGGTATTAATATAGCTTGGGTTTAGCTTTGCTAATTATGTGTGGGCTAGCGGGATAATTGTGTCAGCAGACTCTGGCACTGATGCTTGACGGCAGTTTGCTAACCTTAGGAGTGGCACAGAAACATCTCTTTGGCCGATCCTGCCTTGGAAACGAGGGAGGTGAGGAGAGGAGGAGGAGGGTGGGCATGGCAAGTTGATGTCTGATAACTATAAATAGTGTTTTGTTTTTTTTTTAAATAAGGAAATTTCCCAAGCACAATAAAGTTGTCCTCGGGTACCAAACTCCGTGGTTGTCATAGCGATGTGTGCATTATTAAGAGGGTGTTGTTCACTCCGGCATCTAATCTCATTATGAGGACGGCTCATTATCGGTGTCCCTGTCCCCGCTGACCGCATCGCAGCTCGGCGGCTGCTTGGGGCCGAGGGGGGCTTTTCCCCATGCCCCTTCCCTGCCCTCCATCCCACTCCACCTCAGCGAGCCATTTCCCCATTTTCCTCTGGTTTTGAACATTCTTGTGACTTTTAACGTGTACAAAAAAATTACACTCCAGCCACTTCAGTCTCTTTTGGCTCTCCCATATTCATTAGCATTGCAGACTGGGGGCTTCAAACGAGCCTGTTGGTTTGCTTTCCAATCTGACCTGTTTCTGCCACCTTACCATTCCCAGAAAACATCCATGGTGGGGTCAGCGATGCCCCTTCCTTAATGGGACTTCCCTGGCTTACCATCAGCCACTTTGCATTGTTATAGAGTGCTGTTAACCGGGATGCAGGATGGCTTTTAATGCCCTTCTGAAGTTTGTCCCCAGTGGTCGCATCCCTCCCTGGTCCCCAAACCATCCCATTATTACAGTTTGTCACATGGGTACGGGTGACCCCCACGCCACCTGCTCTGCTGTAGGGCCCAATCCTTTGGGATGGCAGCCAGGGATGGGAGCTGGAGTTTGGCCTCAGCGGGACCCTTTAAATGGCTTTAAAGAACCATATATCTGCTTTTGTCAGCAAGACCAAACCTATGTCTTTGTGGGTTTAGACTCCAGAGGTAATTTGGAGAGACCACGGAGTTGTATGAACCTTTTACCTTCCCACCAAATACCAGATTTCCAAATCAGGAGATCTGGATTGTCTGAAGATCCTGTGGTATTTTAAATGCTGGACATTGCTCTCAGTTCTATCTCATTTGAAGGGTGAGAGTCAGTAGCAGGGAGCAAAATAAGAGAAATATTTAAATATATGTGACTAGTGAATGGATTGACATTTCATCTTGTATTTCAAAAGGCTTCTTCTACTGGGAAATTAGTCCCTACTCTTTTTCCGCTTATAGTCCAGTTCATCAATATCTTAAGTACCCACATGCTTTTGCTCTGCAACAAAGTCACTTTGTCATTTATGTGCTGGTTGTCAACCATCTCGGGTGAATTTCCTAGCAGAGCACGGGTGAGTTTCAGCCAGCTGTGTACACTTTAATAGCACAGACTAAATAGTGCTACCAGTAATTATATTTTCCAGTTACCAGAAGCTTGTTAGACCTCTCAGAGTACGACTACATCACTCCCCACCCTCAGGACCTCGCAAGCCAGCCCCAGATGCTGCAGGGAACCCAGATGGAGGAACGTGGGCATCGGCCATGAGCTCTGCTGGCAGGATGGAGAGGTGACAAATCGACAGGATAAGTCACCAGCTTCTTTGGTTGGCTCATTCTTGACCAGTCCATGAACTCGGTCCTTTTGGATTCCCTGAAGTGGTGGCACAAGTCCTCAGTTTGTTGTTGCCTGCTGCACATATATTCACCGTACATAAACATCGGGCAGCAGTTACACTTAGTGATGCCATTGGAAATCAGAATCACACCTCCTCCCATAATTTACAAAAGGACCTTTTCAACTTTAAGACCTCAAATTAGCAAACCAATTATTCACATGTGCTATTTTAAGCATGTGCTTTAATCCAGGCCCCCTCCTCTAAGTGCACCTCAAGCTGAACATGTAGAGGAGTGCTTTGCTCAGCCGAACCCGGGTGAATTTTCCCAGCGCTGTTAGAAATTAAATAGCTGGAGTTATTGCAGTATTTCCAAGAGGAATTTTTTTTTTTCAATTTCTTCATCGGGAAGCCAGACTCTGATAAAGTGCTGGTTAATTAAGTCAGTTGGAGGAGGATAATTCCAATTTGGGAGCAGCTTCTGAGTTTTGCCTTTTTTTTTCCCCGTTCTTCCTACCCACCATGGTGACAGTGGTGGATGAGGAGGTGCCCAGCTGGGGCACAGAAGGACAGCCAGGTCCCGCATTCTGCCCGTTGCGTGATTATACACCGAGACATGTTTTTTAAATGGAGACGGAAAGCAGACATCTTGACAGGACTGAGCTTTGCTCAGGGTGATGCGTGTGCTACTCTCGCAGAAGCTTCTCAGCCAAATTTGTCCCTGGTTTGAGAAGACACAATCCTACCAAGGTGTGATGGAGCCGAGTTTGCTACCAAGGTGTGATGGAGCCGAGTTTGCTACCAAGGTGCAGCTGAAGGAAGACATTCCACGGCATCTGCTGTGAGGGCAGCGTGAGGAGCCCTGCGAGAACCCAGTGATGAAATCCTGCTGCTGCCCTGCACTGGTCTGCCTGGCAAACGTGCAGGTTTAGAGAATAGTGTTTTGATTCTCCAATGGATCTTTAATTCCAATTTGTTTCTTGTTGAACACACTCCCTGTGAATAAAATGTTGTTGGGGCTTTACCTGTCCTGAGCATCGGAAAATATCAAAGAATGCCTGACTTTCACAAGCATAAAATTTTATTGAAATATACATAGTTAAATAGAGAAAGAAATGAAAAAATATGGAAAGGAGTAATCTGTAATGGCATTTCAACTCCTGCAATACAAGAGAAGAAAAACTTTTCAAAGTCCTTGGGTCTGGATCCTGCCAGAAGGGACCATGTCAGTGGAAGGTGATGGTTTCTGCCCTTTGGTGATGGTGCTGGCAGGGCTTTGGAAGGCACGGGTGCTCTCAGTACTGCAGCAGGCGTAGAAGCCAAAGCTTTCCTCTAGCATTGCACGCAGCAGCCTGTTCCTGCCTCGTTTGTGAAAGAGCAATTCTTTGGATTTTTTTTTTTTTTTTTTTTTTTCAAAAAGTCAAATATGACACCAGGGTGTGGAAAAAAAAAATAGAAATTAAGCTGCCTGCAATGAATGAGGAAATAATTCTGAGAAACACAGCATTTTAGATATTGAAATATTCTTTCTCCGTGAGAGAAAAACCCATCCATTAAAAAGTCATAAAGCCCTTTAAATCAGGCTCAGGTACCTTTTTGGAAGACGATTGCCAGTTCAGGATCTGCTCAGTGTGGAGAAGTACAAATGTACTGGTTTTAATCATGATAAATAACTTCTCTTTTATCAAATAATCTCTGCTGGAAATAGTTCCTCCCCGTGCGGTAGCGATAATTTGCGCACTGATCATTCAGTATCCTCCCGAGTCGAGCAGCCAGCCCTGGGATGTAATTTAACAACTTATCAACCGCAGGCTCGTCCGGCCCTTTCCAGCCAAAAGGGCATTTCACGTTATTTAAGAGACTTCACCACATATTGCCATCAATTTAAGGTATCTCCAGCCCCATGTCATTAAAATTTTCCTCTCAGCACTTTACTTTATAACCTGGGGAGTCTTGCTGCAGCATCCTCAGTTCCTGACTGTGCCTCCTATACCCCTGTTTGGCAAACCTGGCTGAGTGGGACCAGACAGCTCGAAAAACATCTGGGGAATGGGTCTGCAAGTCTCATTTCCCTGGGGAACCATCATTTATTTAAAGCTTGGCTTCATTTAAATAGAAGAACCCTTTCCCCTCCTTTAGCTACTTCTTGCTTTTTATAGGTCCTTTGGACTGGAAGAAAAAGCATATAATCCCTTCCATAAATGGTTCAACATCCATTTTAAAACCCTAAAAGAATTTGAAGAGGTCATCCGTCTCTACTCCACCTGCTGCAACCACTTGGGGATTTGAACATCAGACCTACAGCGCAGGAACCAGGAGTCAGAGACCTGGACCAGCCTTTGACAAGGCTGCACAGAAATAAAAACAGAGAAGAGGGATAGAAAAAAAATGGGAAAGCTAAGTTAGGAGAGAAAAATATGCACATTAAAATAGATTGTATATATTTTTTTTCCAATCATTTTTTAATGTTGAGGTGACTTTTGAGCAGACTGTTGTGCATGGTGTTTCAGCCAGACCTGTTATAGCAAAAGCTCATAGTGCAGCACAATTTAATTTAAAAAAAGTTGCAGGAACCCTGTTAAAGCCTCCCACCAGTGCCGTGGTGCGGGAAGGCATGCAGAACCAGGGGCTGGACTGCCTTGTGGCGCACAGCACCCACGTCCCTGGAGTCGCCAGCGCCTGCTTTAGTCATCACATCATTTTTCCCTCTGCACATCACCTCCCTTAAGGCTTTACTGCCTCAATTCAATGTAGGCAGTGCTCGGTGTTTTTACAGTTGGGTATAAGTTGTAGCAATCCAGGAGGGGCTGAGTAGGATGGCTGGATGCGCTCCAGCTGTTTGCCACTGGCATGGTACTGACGTGCCGATTCAGGGACCACCTTTGCAGCCAGGATCATTATCTCTCATTGCCTTAATGAGAAATCCTCATGTTTAATAGCTGCTGGTGGACCCAGTCTCCATGAATTTGTCTTATCCCTTTTTTAACCCGTTTGTAACTCCAGCCTTTGCAACATCCTGCGGTGATGGGTGGTTGAGTCTGTATTTGTTTTAAACCTGACATCTGGACATGTTGGATGGCTGCTTCCCTTCCTGACAAAGCTGCTTGGCTTCACCTTGCTTCTTCAAAGAGGGCTCTGATGCTGCACCATCAATCATTATGGCCAGAAAACATCCTCTGCATCCCACAGTATCATTTCAAAGCTCTGGGCTGTGTGTGGTCTTTTAAATACAAAATATGTACGCCTGAAAAATTGAAGGGTATTTTTTTTCCTCCCCAAGTGGTCTGGAAAGGAGCAGCTTGTCCTTGGACTGTTTGCAGGAGCCAGAGTTCAGCAGCTGCTGTTCATTTGGCATCCCCCCACCTCCAGGACTGCCGATATCCTGGAAGACAGGAGGTGATGGGGTCTGGAGGGGCTGGGGCAAGTGGAGCGAGGTTTTGAAATTGCTAACAGTGATGTTTGCACATCCAAAAAGATTTCTCTTCCCCCACCTCTTAAATTTATTGTGCTCATTTGTTATTTCCTTTGAGCAGAGGCCAACAAACAGCAAGCAGTGGATATACATTTTGCAGAACGGAAGGAAAGAGTTTTTTGGTACGGGGCAAGCAGCACAGTCTTACAGTGTTAATAAAGTATCTGTATTCACCCTGCCTGAGAGACGGAAAGAAATCAATGCTGCAATCAGCTATTCAGAAGCAATCAACTTCCAAAGCTATTAAAAAAAAAAAAAAAAAAAAAGGAAAAGAAAGAGCTGGCAGGTATTCGTGTTACAAAAATCTCAATCCTAAACCTCCTTCTGGCCATATGGACACAAGCACTCCATGAAGGGTCATGAAGGGTCCCTTTAGGATGGACTTTGCACCCAAAGGAGTAAATTTTCATGGAGAGACAGATCCCTGCTGGCTCCGAGCACTAGGGATGAGTGAGGGGTGAGAGGGAACGGCACGAGAGGACCCGCAGCCCGTCTGCTCTTGGGTTCCTGCATATGGAGCGTGGTTTGGAGCACCCCTGGGTCACATCTGGAGCAAGGGGCTACAGGAATCTCCTCTGCAGCTCCCTCCCATCTCTGCTGCTCAGATTGAATCTCAGAGGTTTGAGGCTTTGGAGAAACCATCGCCCGTGTCCAACCACATAAATCCACGGGGTTACTGAAATTACAGAAGCTGCAATGGGAGGTGGTGGCTTCAGAGGGAGGGTATGCTTATGCAGAGTCACCGAGGAAAACTTAAATCTGAATTAAGCAAATGGGTGAATTGAAAGTGGATTAGCAATGCCACATAAACGGATGGGTTCCTTAGATTCTTCTCTTCAGAATTAAAATCGTCCTAATTTGTTTCAGCATAATTATGAAAGAGAATGTCCTACAGGCCTTTAATGAGATATAACTTACTGACAGTAAAAGTTAGCCTGGGTTAATTTTTTTGTGTCTCTCAGCAGGGGTGAGATTGGAATACAATTCTGAAGTTTTTTCAGTAGGAAACTTGTATTGTCTTTACTGGGGATTTTAGTAACTGATTCTGATAACGTAGTAATCTGGTTTTATTATGATTATACTAGTTTTAATCTTAGGATGTAAAAACTCAGAATAAGCAATTAAGTAATCCTCACCGTGTCCCTGTGAGGTTGGCAAAGGCTTTGTACAATCGCTCCGTTCATGCTGCACGATGTCTGCTTTTAGTATGGAGTACAGCACGGCAAAGCAGCCCTGCAAGATATGGGAGGGAAGATGAGTATCAGTTCTTACTGAATGCACGGGAGGAATTAAGCAAGAAAAAAAAAATGGTATTACCCAGTTTAGAATTTGGTCAACCCACCGTGATGCACTCAAAAGAAAGTGTCAGGGGAGCTGTAGCGATCAGGGCATCTGCTTTATGTCTCACCAAACCCACAGCATGTAGAATGGTGCCACACACAGTGCGCTGCGGTGGGGAGCAGCTTCATAGCAGGGTGTAAATATCAGGGATTAAAAATAAGTTTTTCTGATTTGCTTTTATTTGGATTTATCTATTTAGATTACATTTCTTAAAAAAAAAAAAAAAGTAAAGAAAAGAGAAAGCCAAACCCTCTGAGATGCCTGCTCTCTGCAGGCTGGCTTTCCTCAGCAGACAGTTTATTTTCTACTCAGCGCTGGGTCTCGTGTTTCTCTTACTTCTTTAAATGAGAGCAAGCACCGTGCTTTTGTTCTGCTCCTCTTCCAGGGCCTTCTTTGCTGATCTTCTCTGCATGTGTCTGAAAGGTCAGGAAAACAAATCGATACGGGAAAGGACCTCCTGCCCCTCTTAACCCAACCTGTCAGAGGGAGGGAAGGGAAATCGCCAGTTACATGAAAGGGAATTTTAAATACACTTGAAAAAAACACAGTGGGAGCAAGGGTTTGGAGGGACAGGTGTTGACACAACCAGTCCCTGCAATTCACAGGGCACCTTTATGAGCTCATGGTCTTCTCCTCCACAACAGCATCTCTGGGCAGAGCTGAAGGCATCCCATGAACGAGGCACTGGAACAGGGGATGGTCCTCTCAGCATCACTCACCAGGAATGGCTCCTGCAAGGGAGACTCAGTGCCCTGGGAGCTGGGCTGAGACTCACCGCATTATCTGAGGGTAGCAAATGCTGACCGCTGCCTTGTGCGGGCTAGGTTTGCTGCTGTGCTTTCTGCTGTTTGATGCAGAGACGAGCTTGGCTGTTTGCTGGGATGTGGCAGGGTACAGAGTGCTGTGGGCTTATTCCCATCACAGCTAATGTGTTTATTCGGATGCTCTGGTAACTCCATGGGCAGTTACCCCATCACTCCATGCTCTTTAGTTTGTACCGTGTGCTATGACACAGCCCGGAGCACCCCATCACCAAGCTGTAATAGCAAGCACGATGGAAAATTATCTTCTTTTCTTTCCTGCTATTTTGACTCAGGCTCTGCTGAACATTTGGCATCATATTCCAGAAGCTAACCAAGCCTTTGTCTACTGTACTTTACTCACAATTTCCCTTTAGAAAAATGTGATCAAGAGCAACCTGAGGACAAAGCTGGGGTGTTGCTGGTCAGTGATTTCTTTAAAGCTGTGAGAAGAGCTTGAGTCAGGCTTAGAGATTTTGTTTGCTAACCATGACCTTGATTTTCTCTGACTTCATATGAACAACGAAATTAGTGAAGTGTCGCTGCTTATAATGTGCTTTCTTGGGGGAAGGCAGTCTTGCACTCAGACAAACGGTGCCATACAACATTTAAGGGAAAAAAAAAAGGTGGTTTGTAAATTAAACTACTTTGGAGGCCTGATTATTAATCACTTCACTTGATTTTGGTATCCTCCTTCCTGAAACCTGGACATACACTTTGGAATAACAATGGTGATTCTGGCTTTTCAAACCCCTTCTGACAACTTGATTTGACGATGCCAATTCCCTGATCTCTGTCGAGTTCAGACTTTGGCAGTTGCTTTTCATTCACACCGCGGTGAGCGCAGGAGCAGAATGGGATCCTGATAATTAACGTTCCTTGCCCTCCACGAGTTGAGGGAAGGCTGTAGACCCTGCATCCAATACCCCTTGTTCTGCTGGCTCAGAAACTAAACGGACAGTGCGGGGTGTGAAACCGTTAATCTTCAGCTGAGGCACTGAGGACTAAATTTTACTCTAACACTGGAAAAGTGATGTGACTCTGGATTTACATGGGTGAGGTGATGTTCTGTCTGAGACCTTTGTAGTTCAATAAATGAGTGCAGATGTTGGAAGAATAAATTTTGAGTGGAATGGAATCCACTTGGGCTGAGACTACAAAAGCATAGTGATCAATTCCTAATATTACAGAATATCCTAAGCGGATGAGATGTCCTCCTCATTTCTGTACTGCATAGAAAAGAAAGAAATAATGACAGCTCACATAAACACTACATTTTGCCTTGAAAAAAGAGGTGTAATGAATTGAGAAAAACAAAGCAAAATTCTTTGGGCAAGAGGAAGGAACTGGAGTTAATGATGCTGTTTTCCAGCCCCTGGATGTGCTCAGGCTGGCGTTCCTGGAACACTTGGCTTGTGGCATTGCAGCAATTAGGTAAAATCATCGCACAGATGTGGCATGAGACACACAAGCTGTGTGTGGTGTCCACACAAACACACTTATCATGTGTCTCGCAATAGCTGCTGGCGCAGGGATGCCAGTTTTCCTCTCCTTAGCAGCAAAGCGATATTAATCCCACAAAAGACCTCGCGCGGACCTTACAAGTTGGTCAAAACTGGTTTTCTGTGGAGTAGCTGCCACTTGTTTTGTTTGACTTGTTGGGGTTTTGTTTTTAATTTTAATTCATATTCCTGTTCCAACGTGGCTTTGCAGAAGTTGCCTAGAAACCATCCTGCGTCAGCTCGCTAGCCCAGGACATGCGGCTACCCATATGCAGGCAGGGAGATAAGCTCAACTCCCTAATTTTTTAAAGAAATGTAATTAACACCCCCCACCCACCCTTCCATGGATGTGATATCTGAGAACTCAGGGTAAAAAAAAAAAATTATACATCACTGAGTGGGAAGAGACTGGCAGGTGCATGGTGTGGGTGGAGAAGGTGCTCTGGAGGCGGTGGCAGAGTCAGAGACACATTTGTCCCCACGAGAAAGTCCAGCAGGCTCTGGGAAATTGTCTTGTATGAAAATTCTCTTCATGCTCCAAGTGCTGCAAGTTTTTATAGTTGTTTTTTGCAAGTGTGAATGAGTTAATCATAGGTAAGGAGGTTGAGTTCCAGTGTGCAGCTGGAGGAGGGAGCTGGTATCTGAACACCAAGACGTGGCTGGTGCTCTCCTTGTACCCATAGCTGTCCCTTATGGCTGGTTGCTCTGAGTTCTTCAGGGTTCTTCCAGTTGTGTCCTAGCTGTCCTTGGTTATCCAGGCTATATTAGCATCTCCTATGGAAGTTAATCAAGTTTTCAAGGCAGAGTTGAGCCTTCGTTGAAGAGGGTTTCCTTGAGGAGAACCAAGAAACAGAAGGGCCACAAAATGAAGATGGAAGGCTGGTTGCAGTCCTTGAAATTTGTCGCTCTCTCCTTTTTCAGAAGTGGAGGAAAGGCCACTGTGTTCCAGAAATGTAGTAAAACAAGTGCTGATTTGGTTTTATAATAGTTGTTGCTCTATTCTCTTGTTTTGTTCATATGGAGCACTCTGATTACTATCAAAGTTGTAAAGCTCACAGAGACCACAGTGAAAAACTCAAGTGCTAAAAATAAGCAAGAGGCCAAACGCTCAAGATGTTGGGTGCTCTTTCCATTGAAGTCAGCTGCAGCTCAGCCTTGGTTCTTGCGCATGTCTCTCTGCAGGAACACTTATACCCAGCTTAGTGGTCATAAATTGTGCAGTCAAATCTGAATTTAATAAACATTCGGGAATGTGCTCCACAAAGCCCTTCCTAACGTCCTCCCACCCCGTGCTGTTCCGGCAGCTGTCTCCTATGCTTCCCAACCCCACAGAAGCACCTGAGGAAGGTGTCTGTCTGCTTGGACCCAGCAACCCCTGCATAAATCCCTGCTGTCGTTCCTGGGCTGAAAGCTGTCAAGGGGCTGCTGGAGAGAGCAAATGTACAGGTGGGGACGGAAGTCTGCGCCGAGTGATGTCTGCGCTGAGATGAAACATGTTCGTTGGCAATCTCAGGGCTGCTGTTGTGGGCTCTAAACGGGAAGCTGTGATCAGCCCCATCTTTGATGGTATTGGATTAACATCACTGCTCATTCCAGCTTGTTACGTGTCCTGTGGTACCTGTTGTATCTCTTTGCCATCTACAGCAAATCATGACTCCAGCAATTATGAAGGCTTTGTGCACCAGCAGGTCAGAAATGTAGTCTCGCCAAGCTCAGCTGAGCTCTCCCCCAGCTCAGCGCTGCAAATTCTCTCTTCACTGAGTGATTTAGCCCTTTTCGTCTCCCCTTCCCTCTGCACTGGACAGTTCATGAAACATCAGGAGCTTTGCAGAAGAGAAAAAAATGAGAGGCAGCTTCACCTCTGGAAGTGGAAACCAATGGAAAAATTCCCCCGGGCTTTGCTGTTCTCTAGATTATTCCCAGCTCCCATCCAGTGATGTCCCTTTGGCTGTCTGGGCATGCAGGGCGGCTGTGGGAGCTCAGAGGGGGGATGGGGATTTTCAGCAAAGCAGTGTCTCCCTGTGCAAAGTCTGAGGCTCTTGAGTTTTCCACTCGGTCACAATCTGCAATTCATCTACTTTCCCATGCTCGTGCTCTCGTTGTAACACACCACCAGCCAGGTGTGGGGCTGAGCGCGAGGCAGTCGAGAGGATGTTTTTCCTTGCTTTCCCCTTCTTCTCGCATCTTTGTTCACTCCCTGGTCCCCCCCGCTCCCCTCACCTCCAGCCTGCCATCCCGGAGCAGCAGTGATCCACTGCCCCTTCTCCAGTGCATCCTCCATCTCTGCTGACACCCCATTTGGCTGTTGTGTTTCTGCTCCCAATCATGGTTGTGAAATCCAAACCAGAGCTTGCTTTGCCATCCTGTCTGGATGCACCTTCCCCTGTCTCTGCAGTACTGCTGCATCATTGATTGCATCTTCCCAAAATAATCTGGAAACCACAGATGGAGGCAGGACGGGGGCACCTGGAGATGGTCTGATGGGAAAGCAAGTGTTGGGGTCATGCTTTGGATTTGCACACATGGCTGCAGCATGGGAACATTGGCTTGGCAAAAATATGGAAATAATAATAATAGCACTTCTGATCTTCAAAGTGCCCTTTGTTTGCTAACTAATGAGTGTAATGTCAGGCTTTACACATGGGTCATACCCTGGAAATGCATTTGGTAGCAAAGACCAAGGGTAAAGCTTGCAGCGACTGCACTGCCTTTGAAATGTCGGTGCTGATTTCATGGTGTGAAAATTAAGGACCAAAGGCTTTTCCAAGGGTACATCATCTTGTTTAGTCAATGGGAACTGCATGCCTGTTAATGAGAGCAGAATCAGACCCTAATTCATTTCAGGCTTTACACATATACTCTTCCACGCTAATACACGTGATTGCTGCCAACATCTGCCCTCACACACGAGCAGACCGGAGCTTTGCAATCTATGAATTGGATATATTGGTGGGGGCTTTCTCCAGGAGCAAGACCAGAGCCACAGCCTTGCAAGGTAAGTATGAAACAAGCTGATTTTAAAGGTGTCAAATGATTTGGGATTGAATAATTTGGCTCTGCAAAGGGCAAAGTCCCTGGCTGGTGTCAGCAACAAGCAGGACCCAGATCTGCTGCGTTGAAGAGCTGCAGCCACCGATTCCCAGTTCTCTTGGGTGAGAGGCAGAGCAGCGCTGTGTTTGTGTTTTCAAGATTAAGTATCTCAAATCTTAAATGTCAATAGAATTATGAAGTACATTGAAAGCTTCCAAGTTATTTAAAATCAAATAACAGCCCTGTAATGCAGACGAGCCAAGTATCGCTCAGATCCACTCAACCCTTGCAGGAGGCAAAGGAAGCTTGCAATTTCTTTGTTCAATCACTTCATTAAATTCCAATTCCTCTTAAAAGCTTGGCAGTCCTAATGCTTTCCCACTCACTTCTGACACAAGTCCCCTTTGTCTGCACTCAGATTTCTTGCGCTTCCTATGCTTCACCACCTTCCCATAGCCCATCCCAGTTAGGCTGGGGTGTGGCTGTGTGTGAGCAGGAGGAACATTGCTCTGGCATTTTGGGGGTGTTGTGATGGGAAGCACACTGTTAGCCAGTGATGCCTTTGGGGGAGGTGGAGTGTCTGGGCCAGCCCTTGTCCTCAGAGAGGTTCACTGCTTGGGGTGGATATAACCTGAAGTGAGAGGCAGGGCTTGCAGCTCTCTTTATTGCAACAGGCATTGCTAGTGGCTTTGAGCAGCTGTTTTTCAATGGCCGGTGAACTCGGGTACCTTGGAAAGAGCGGACATGAGGCTGACGTGGCAAACCACTCCCAGGACCAGTGCCTGAGGCATGGGTTCATGTCTTGACATGGTACCCAGCTTTCAGCACAAAAAAGTTCAGTGCAAGCTGCAGATCTCTCAAAGTTTGTCCATGCAAATCCCCAGTGTCTTTCAAAAACTAAAGCTCTATGACTTGAACACATCCTGAGATTAACCTGAAGTTTCTACCAAACCTTTCATCTCTCCTCTGTACCCTCACGTCTGTGCTAAATATGTTTAAAGTCTTGCCAGTGCCAGACAAAAGTGAAATATGACATCAAGGGCTTGACATACCCCTGATCCTCCAGAAACTCTATTCCACATGCCATGGGAGAACATATTGTGTTGTCTTATAATGTGCAAACATACAAATTTGCCCATCAGGGGCCAACAGTGTAAGTAAAACTACCCAGGTCACTGCAGGATTTCTGAGAGGTGATGCTTTAGTTCTCTTAGGATGTCTAGAAAAGCCCTTGTGATCCCCTTGCGGGGAGGCTGTGTATGAGCCACACTAACTGCTGAAAGGAGTGGTCCCAGCACTGTTCCAGCTGGCTGATCTGGTGACATCAAAGTGTTGTCATTTACACGCTCTGGAGAGCTTCAGGGTGCGAGGAAGACAGATGGTTATTCTTCTTGTGCCTTCTTAAACAGTATGTTTGATCCTGTCACCTGCCGTGTGCGAGCTGCCTGCTTTAGAAGTCACTATTAATGATGCAGATCAAATCTTGGAGCTGTCACTTATTCCACTTGCTCCAACAGCCTTTCTTTAAAAAAAACCAGCCTTTTTGACCTTAAAAAGTGGAGGCGATATTACTTTTGTAAAACTTGCCTGAACTTGCCTGCTCTCCCTTTGAATCCCTGTTCCAGCTGTTGACCTTGATGCCCTGTTCCAGCTGTTGGTCCAGATTGCTTATTCCCTCCTCTCCATCCCCAGCTGGCTGTCATAACTTTCTTTCCACATCCTTATCATGGGTTCCCACTACTGTGTAACTTTACCATACAAGGACACTGCTCGCAAACAATCAGGAGGCTGAGATATGTTTGCCTTGCGTGTTTGCCAAATAGTTATGAATACAGGAGAGGTTTGTTTAGAAAAGAACCTTGCTTGCAAACAGACTGTGAATGGCGAAGGCTGAAATCTCTAAAATTATTGGTGACAAATAACTTGGTCAGTTCTACGAGCCTCTGTCTAGCTCTTGCACAGACGGGAGTCACTCCACTCCAGAGTAAACAGAGCAGCCCAGCACAGAGCTGGAAGAACGCGGTGTGTTTTCTGCGAGTACTTGCTCTGACTTAAAAATATGCTTACTTTATCTGTGTTCACACCTCTTCTGCGTTCAGGAGCTGTGAACACTCAGTCAAGATTTACTCCTCTGGATACCTACCCACAGCAAAATTAAACCTTGTTATTTGCAAATGGAATGAGGTGTTTGAACGTGGGCTCCTGTTTTTGGGAAGCCCTACTGGGTCTCTGGAACAAAGGCTATGAGGTGAGCCAGACAGGGGCGTGCCAGTCTTCTGTAAATAAAAACATGCATGTGCATAAGAACACCTAACAAGTTCTCAGACAGAATTAACTGTAAGATCCGTATCTTGACAACAAATCTGTTGAGCATCTTAAGTTTGGTTTGTTTGGTTTTGTTTTGTTTTGTTTTTTTAAAGTAGCAGTGCCTCAGGCAAAGGTCTGTGTGGCCCAGGGAGGAAAGCGGTAAATGGTCTGTGCAGAATTTGTAGAGTCACGGCTTATCTATCTGCCTCGTTCCTGGGCAGGGAAAGCCACCACCAGCCTTTGCAAAACCTTCTCCTGATCACAAGATCTGTGCTTATCCAGGCAGGAACCTAACACTGCCGGGGGATTTGGGTGGCCCGTTTCTACCGGAGAGGACATTTGCAATAAGCTGTCGGCAGCCCTTCCCTAAAAGCAGGAAGAATATCCACAGCTTCCAATAAACCTGGGAGGCTACAAGCTGCCAGAGGCACGAAGAGCTGAAAACCAGGCAGGAGTCCTGTGGGAAAATACAGCACTCCATTGCACAGGTATATGTGGAAGAAAAAATGTTCTGGGAAAGCTGGTATTTCCCAAGTCCTAAGTGTTTGACTCCATACCCTCCTTGACATTCCTGTGGGGAAGTTTTTTGTGTGTGATTTCCCAACGGCAAACAATAGCCCTTCCAGACCAGCCTGGGAATGGCTTCCGTCATACAGCCCTTGTTCCTTTGCGTTTGCTTTCCTCCACTCGCTTTCCTCTTCCCTTGGTCCCGTTTGCTTTCCTCCCCTCGCTTTCCTCTTCCCTTGGTCCCCAGTGTCCCCAGTGCAGTACGCGGCACTGGCGGCCAGGCAGCGTGTGACCCCAGCACCCCCAGAAGTGGCACTGTTTTGCTGTGGGGTATTTTGGCTCAGGGCTGCGAGGCTTCTGAGGGAGGGAATGAGGGGGAGCAAGAAAGCCAGTTATGACTTTTTTATCTGCTTTAACACAATGGGGCTAGCAGTTCACACAGCCAGGAGAAGGTGCGGCTTTAGCCCGAGGGCTCTGCCTGCTGCATTTGAGATCTCCTGAAAATAAGAAGTCATCTCCAAGCCTTTCAGGAGACCTGCACAAATTTGTTTGTCATGCAGAACGTTAGGCAGCCTAAATACAGGAGTAACAGCCTGAATGATCATTCCTCAACCTGCTTTTTGTGCCTGCTTCTTAACCAACATCATGCTTAAGCCCCCCTCAGCATTCCCCAGTATTTCTGTGGGGTTTGCTGCAGATGGAGATGGATACTGCATGGGGAGCTAGATGGCTCCTCTGTCCCAATGCCCCGGGGGATCCTTTCCGTGCTCCATAGGAGATGTTACCCCTCACAAGGCACTCCTGGGCACCACCTTTTGTGGTGACAAACACTGGATCCTTTTGCTGCAGTGCTTTCTATCCATGCTGCTGGCCACTGTTTGGGATCAAAGATTCCAGCTGGAGCTGTTTTGGGATTACTGCTGGTGAAGTGGTCTGTAGCACAGTGTCCTGGGTTCAGCTCCATGCTCATTCTCTGTGCCAAGTCCCCTGGAAGCACACCTTAATTTATCTCATACTGCCCTATACCTTGTGGACCATGCTAAACCACTCCTTGCCTTGCTCAGGACATGATTCGTGTCTGTTGTGAGCCAGGGGGGATTCCTGGCATTATTTCTAGACCTACGATCTTGTCCTGTTATCTCTGGGTTTTTTTCCATCCTTTCACCGACAGACAGTCCCTGCTTCACATCTTGAATTCCAGCTGCCTGGAAAACAGTCAGCAAATCAACACTGGAGGAAACACTGGAGCATCCCCCACCCTGCCCGCGTGTCTGGCAATCGGGCTGGCTGCCTGCAGGCAGGTGCGGGCTGCACGTGAACGGCATCCGTTTGCTCGGCAGGGCTTTGGGAAGCCAGGAGCTGAGTGATGCGATGGGGCTGGGGCCAGGGAAGCATTGCGTGTGGATGCCAAGCAGACGGCTGAATTTTCAGACGCTGCTAATTTTAGTTCAGCGTGATTTGCTTCACTGAGAATTCCTGGTGCTTCAGATGCTGCGATTCAGGTTAATCATAATTCTTCACAAGATTGAAAACTCTTGGATACACAAGAATCTGATCAGAGCTTTTTTTTTTTTTCTTTAAGAAGAGGATTTCCTGCGTGCTCTTACCTTACCATGAACGCATGTTAGACCAAGACCAGTAATTATGAACCTGCTGTTCCAGTCTCTCTCCTTCTCGTGATGTTCTTTAACCTATTTCACATGTAAAACATTCCATAATACGCAGCCGAGTGTTCAAGCATTCAATTCCCTGCCTTCACCCGGCTGGTTGCAGATCGCTGCAAGATGAGTTTTGTTCCTGGGAGAATAGCTCCTTTCAAACAGTTCCTTATTCAAGGTGACCGGTGTGCACCGATACTGCTTCTCGGCTAAAAGCACGGTGATTTCTAACAGTGCGGGCATCCGACCCTGCCCTTAAACAAAACTGCCCTCCAGTCCCCAGGTGGGACTGCTGCAGAGAGCCAGGGTCAGCTACAGCTCCGCACATCCTCCGTCTGCTTTCCATCCTCTAACTTTTCTGGGCTCAGCTTCCGATGTGTTTGCAGCGGTGAGCAAGGAGGAGGGTCTGCATGAAAATTGCTCAGGTGTAAAAATGAGAGAATGGTTAAAACTCCATTGGAAAATAGGCTCAGGCTAATCGAGCTTCATTTAATCAGTGGGTTACCATTCAAAATCCAGCTTGTGTGGGCTATGATGAAGTGTGGTTTCCACCAGACAAGCGTTCGGCGCTTCACATAATGAAAATTGGCACTTTGCAGCAATTTCTGCACAGACACAGCCGCAGCTGCCGTGGGAAGGCTGGGGCCATCTGTTCCTCCCTGCAGCTGCCGGCCCCTTCCCGTGGCCCTCCTCATCCTCCTCCCTGGCCCCGCTGCATGCGGTTGGGAGCACCCATGGGTGTGGGTGGGTGTGGATGGGGTTTATCCCACCTCCGCGATGGGAGGCAGAACTGGTGCAGGGAATCCAGGGCTGCGGTTGCACGATTCCCGTGTCTTTCTGGGATCTCTTACTCCACATTCATCCATTTTAAGTGGGAGTTGACACACAATAGTAGTGGAGCATAGGAAATTGGTGTCATTGCCCATCTTCTCTGCTTGCCCTGTATTCATCTGGAGCTGAATCCTTTGCTCTGTGTTCCTGGTTTCAGTCTATCAGGCTCCACGAGCTTCCTTTGATTCAGATTTACAAAGCCATGCCTAGAAAAGGTGATGTAATATTCTTTTTTTCAGATTTTCTTCTAGCAATACCTGCTCAGCATGCTGCAATCATGGTGAAGGAGCTTTGCTTGGTTTATTTCATCATCACTTCCTTGCAGACACAAGTTTAGAACTTGTGGGGAGCTCCAAGATGGATCCTTGGGATGTGATGACGAGGAAGGCTGGGGAAGATGAGTGTGCTTCTGCCATACCTCCCACTGCCCCGGTGTGCTCGCCTTGCTCCTGGAGCAGTCTGTGCTGCAGGATCGAGGCAAGAAAGGATTTGGTTCCCTTCAAAGATACATTCCCAGCTGGCATTAACATCCCAGTTGTAGGTAAAGACCTGTAGAGAACAGGTGCACAAAGCTGGTCTAGTTTTCGTGCAAATATCAGGCAAGTATGAGCCCTAGCCTCAAAAATTTAACAACTATAAATTTCAAGACTGGCCCATTTATCCCCCCAAAAAATAGGTCTTGTGGTAGAGTTCTCCTTTTGGTTATGAAAGTCTCCACGTGGCATAAATTTCTCTCTCTACCTGGGCAGAATTACTGCTTGTCTCCATGGGGTTCCTGCCCCCATTGGGGAAGGGAGGGAGGAAAGCAGGGAGCCACTGTGCAGCATGGCAAGCAGACACATCCTGCAGTGCCTTGGCTATGGTGTGTGTCTGGGAGCTGGTCCAGGGCCGGTTCAGAGCATCAGTGTGATTTTACTGTTATTCCTCAAGTTGAGTTTTGATCCATGAGGCTTTATCATCGGAAACAACCATTTCCCAGAACAGTGTCTGTGTCCTCACGATGAGGGGCTCTGTGGCGCATCCTTTGATTCTCTAGAACTCAGCAGACTTCCCAGACCCAAAGCGTTTCCTAGCTGATTGATGGCAACTCATTTAATGCAACATGGAGGTCTGAAACCATGAACATAGTGAGCTGTGGAACAATATATTTCTTCTCAGGGTGCTTATTGTGCACCGCTCTCACTTAGAATGGAGGGAGCTGGTATTTGCTTTATTTTTAGCAACTGATTATTTGCTTTTCAACAGTTTATGGGCCAAGTGAATGTCTGGTGTAATCAGCTCTGACTTCTATGGGCTTAAATTTGGAAAGGGTTTCAAGCAGTTTGTCTCTTCAGTCATAGTAACAGCCACCACACATTGAGATCCTCATGGTCGTGGAGGCTGGAGGAATGAGGTTAGTGCTGGCTGGTTAATCCAGGGCTCATTCTGAACACCACCCAGCTCAAAAGCTGCATTTTATTTATGTTTGCAGGGACTTGTCAGGATTTACAATAAATCTGTCACTAATAGGGATTTTTTGCTGCATTACCCCGTATTCAATAGTGGGTGGATCCTTCAAGTTGCAATACACGTGCATACAGCTTAATTTATGTTAAACACAAATAAGGATGAGCTACATGGTGACTGTAAAGAGTTCTGTGCAACAGAAGATCTTGCACATCCTTACCAGAGCTTAGGATATGGCAATAAGCAACACCGTGTGGAGTTTTTGGGCAGCCATCACCATAAATGACTCCCCCAACAGATCAGGCTTCAGCACTGTACACGGGTTATGTTTTCAAACAGATCACCTAGCCTACAGCCCCTCCAGTTAAATATATGCCAATACAGTTCCAGCTCCTGTGGCCGCTTCAGCGTTTGCATTTCCTTTGCTCTCTGCGACCGTAACCATAGAACCTGCTACAACACTCGGAGAAATAAAATCTTTGGCATTTAGTATGTTTTCACCACCCATATGCACATGCGCTTTTGAAGAAGCAAACAGAAAATCCACGTAACTCCGGTGTCTGTAGCCAGGAAAAACTATGACTGGAGAGAATTTTTTAAAAAAGGTAATAGTTATAGAGGGGAAAAGCATTAATAGGCTGCTAAGGCAGAAACGGGTCAGGGTAGCGTGCCCTGCACTAAGGTGCTAAAAACAGCACTGCAGCAGGGTTTCGATGCTGCACAGGGCTTGTACTGGTCAGCAAGTAGGCTGGAGCAATGGTGATGACTGCAGTGAGTAATTCAACTGGGTCTGCTGGTAACTGGAGAGTGAGTTGTACAGGCAGGGAAAATGAGGGAAATCAGGTGGGTTGCTTGGGTGCTGGATGGCAGGGAAAGGAAGAGAAGGGTGCATGACAATGGAGAAAAAGCCTACCCAGCATCTGGGACACACAGCTGGGATGTGAGACACAGATCCACCACGTTCTTGCTGGGAGCTGGGCAGAGCGATGTTCAAACCATGGAGCTGCTCTGGGGCTTTGCCAGGCAAAAACACGTGGAGAAGGAGAACAAGCAAGACCTGTCAAGCAAGACAAGGTCCAGACAAAGACCTGAGGAAACCTTTGCAGACATGGATGCATTTCCATGGGAAGTCTCTGCTTCTCTGAGTCAGGCTTTCCCAAGGACAGACCATTAGTGTGGCTGTGTAGGGTATCTTTTAAAATGATTTCTGCCTGGAGAGGTTTGGACACCTTCCTGGTGGGGTCTGCTAGCTAATTGAGATAGATAATGAGGATGGCAGGATGGATTTATGAATGACCACGTTGCTGGTTATATTAATCACAGATCCTAGCCTTATGTTGTGTACAGGAGCTACCGCAAGCTTTAAAGATGAAGAAGGCAAACCATGGCCGTTCCCAGCGCAAACCGTGGCCATTCCCACCTGAGAAACAAGAACAGGAACGAGAGAAGGGAGCAAGATGCTCCTTCCCGTGCAGTGCTGCGGTCCTGGGGCTGAACAGTCCTGGCGCAGGGACGGCCAGCGCACAGAGCACTGCCTGTGTGCAGCACGGGGGAATTGCGAATGACCTCTTGCAAAAATAAGAATAATAATTAAAAAAACAGTCAGGCCTGTGTTTCACATTTGTCCCTGCCCTTCCAGCAACCCTTCCTTGAGAAGTTTACGTCTCCATTACAAGGAGCGGTTGCATTTTCCCGCAGCCAAGTCCCCTCCCTGATGTTTTCTGTTGGCCGTTGCACAGCCCCAGCGATGCGGGGCCTCTCGCCGACAGAGCCGCGTTTGTCTTGGAGGCATGTTGAACTTGGCAGGTACTGGACAGCTAACTCCAGTTTAAACTACCACCTTTCCGAAGGAAAAGAGTCCACAGGATGCAGCGGGCAGACGCCACAGGGAAAAATCTGCTTGCCTGGCTGGAAAACCCAAGCAGGGTCATGAGCAGCAGTTTCTCAATTTTTTTTGCACAAATTTACTCCATAATCACGCAGGCACTGGCCTATCTGACTTTTTTTTTCTAATTGAAAGAGCTAAACTGGAGTGGCTCTATTGCAAACAACTCGAATAGACTAACGCGTGCTAAAACCAGGCAGAAACACAACCTTAAGAAACAGAAGAGTCCGGTCCTGGAGGGTCTGGGTCAGCTTGCTGGTGGGAAAAGGGACAGCTGGTTGTCTTGCATGGGAAAGAGACAGCTCTCGGGAGGAGCAACAACAGTGGGAGATCTCCCTTGACTGGTGGGATGCACATCGTGTCTGTGGGCACTGTGGGGTGTCTCTGGGCACCAGAGCCTGTGTGCATGCTGCTGTGGAGCACCATTGTTCTCCATTGCTGTTTCCACCGCCTCGTTAAGTCTGCCATCAATAATAGAGTGTTCCTCCTGCAGCTGGGAGCAGAAAGGGCGGTCGCAGGGCAGCTGACTCACTCTGACTCACGTCTCCTGGGAACATGGGGTCATTCCGGTTCGTCTCAGCCCTCCGCACACCTAGAGAACCCTGGGGACAGCGAGGGCATCCCCTCTCTGCTCTCTTCTGCAAAGCTGGCAAGGAAAAGCCCCTCCTAAGGACTGGGCAGAAGCGATGGATGGGCGAAGCCTGGTCAGTGCCACCCATTTTCCTGGTCCCCTACCAAAGCGGCAGATCCCCCTCTGGAGTGCCAGGAGTTCTCTGGATGCCCTGGGTCGGGCAGGCTGACCTGGGGGACAGGTCTCCCTGGGTAATTTGGGGCAGCATCTCGCTCAGAGAAATGCAGCTGAGCTCACTGCACCATTTTTTTCTTTTTCTTTTTTTTTTTTGAACTTGCCCTTTTGGGAACAGCAGAGAGACAGGGCAGAACAAGCTCCCAGGGAACAAAGTTTAGTTTCCTGCACTTTATCGTTTAATGGTGTGAATCCTGAGGTTGATCTTTGTGCAGGCAGAGCAGAAATTTATTAGATGTGATTTCTTAGGAAAGGAGGATTTGGGGGACGGGGGAGCACAGCAGGGCCTTTTCTCTTGTTTCTCTCCCAGGACAAAAGGGTTGGTTGAGTGGAAAGGTAAAAGATCAAAACCAAACCTGTATTAGCATCTTTCTCGCAAGTGCCGTGATGCAGAGCCCATCAGATGGGCAGAGCTGGAGCTAGGGGAGGATGAGAGAAGAAGAAGTGTTTTCTGGAATGCTTGTCTCCAGGCAGTCGAGACCCAAATTCAAATTTTCTAGTTAAAAAAAAAAATCCCAAACAAACAAACAAAACTTTGACACTGGCAGTCTGCCTAAACATGTTTTGTATGGGAAATGTTAAGTTTTGGGACAGGACAGCAACCGTGTTGGAGCAATAAACAAAATGTTGAAGTAAATGAGAATGACTGAGGTTTTTTTTGTGGCTGCACGCTGACGATGCTTTCCAGATTCAGTTACATTTTTCTGTGAGTGGCATGCTTCTCCCTCTGTTTTTAAATTTTTTTTTTCTGTGTGCCCACTTTGTATTTTCTCTTTGCTCTCTTCCCAATCTATTCCTTCCACCTCTAAACCTTTGTCCAACTCAACTTCTGATGCCCACAGGTCTTTGCAGTTCATCACGTGCAAACCTGAGCAGTGATGCAGTGTCAAGGGCGAAGTGGGGCCATAAACCCCCAAGGCAGAGGGTAGGGGAGCAGTGACAGCAGCTCTGCAGTGAAAGGTGTGAAGCCTCTGTCTCCCTCATCTTGTCTGGATGCCTTGTGTGGTACCCACAAGAAATGTTGCTAACATCAGCCCTTGGGTATCGTCATCTCGGATGTGAAGCAAGACCCTGTTATCAAGGTCCCCTCCTCTGGATGGCAACCAAAATTAAAATGCACAAAATTAAAAAATCCTGTGTCAGCTTATTTCCCATTAGGGAGAAAAAAAAACCCCAAACCAGCAGATCCATTAATTAACAAGATGTGTTAATAATGTGAAGTGTGGCTTGTCCTCTGTCTCGGTGTCCACTTGTGCTTTTTCCCTGTGCTTTCAATTTCCTGTGCCACAGCTGAAAATCATCTGCCTTTTTTCTTTTCATGTGCAGCCCATGCCGAAGTGCCCTGGCAAAGCTGCAGGGATGGGGAGGCAGGTCCAGGCTGGGCAGCACGAGGAGCCCAGTTCTGCTGGAGCAATCAGCATGTCCGTGTATAAGGATGGTGAAAAAAATTTTCCATTGAAATCCACAGGATCCAACTCAACTTCGAGTATGAACACTGGGAGTGTGCATGCTGCATGCCTTCAAACCTGATGTGATTAATCATATTTTAATTTGCCTTCTAGTTCTTGGGTTGTTTGGGGGTTTTTTTTGTTGTTTTTTTTTTGTTTTGTTTTGTTTTTGTTTGTTTGTGGTGGTTTTTTGTTTGTTTGTTTGTTTGTTTGTTTTTTTGTGCCAGCACTTTTAAAGTTTTCTTTGAAACTGAGGGGAAGAAACATCATTTTTTCTGCAGACAGCTGAGCTTGTGTAACGATTCGAGGAGTCAGGGCTTTGAGAGGAACACAGGGTATTGCTGTACTCGCAGCGTAGTTGTGGCACCTTGCAATATTTGTCTCATTGCTTCCTCAGCAGCCTCTTCCAAATTCAGGGAGACAGATGAGTGTTAGTTCAGCTTTCAAAAAGAAATAATATTTATTTCAGCTAAAAAGTCTAAAATTTAAGTCTCCAAATTCCTTAGTGCAGTTTTGCAGCAGAAGCCAGATTCAATAGCAACCGAATGGTTCCTTAAAACTCATGGCTTTGCCTGAGCATATAGCTATGTTTCTGCTTTCAGAGAGTCAATATTGCTCTGTGGTGCTGCAATATATGCTCCTGGGGGGGCTGGCACTAATGCACATATGGGGTGGAGCTGTATGCTTTCTGCTCACTCCGAGCATCAGATTACTCCCACCTTGAAAAAGCTGCTTTCATCTTTATTTACAGAGCTGGGCATATCAACAAGGTACTTCCTTGGAAACAAAGTTTTTTTCCAAGAGTTAAAACACATGCATAACCCCATAAAGGTTTTAAAATTTATCCCAGCGCCATTCAGTGAAAGCTGCTCAATGGGAATTCCCACCCAGCGCTTTGCAATTAATGGTGATGCTGCTGTTTGGAAAAAATAGGGGAGAGAAGCTCAAAGTCAGAACACAAAATAAGATCATGTCCTGGGTGGTCCCTGCATCGAGCAGTGGTGGGAGATGCTGAGTGCATGCTAGGGATCTCCCAGGCATTCCTTGCTGCACCGTTTCTACCCTGGATTCACTGGACATCTGCTCAGACGCTCCTGAAAGGGAGGATGCTGCTTTGGGTAGAGCGGAGGGAAGGACGAGCTGATGCAGAATCCCTGGGTCATGTCCCAATTCCCCTCTGCAGCCAGGCTGTTGGGTAACCTTCAGCTGCAGAAGGTACAGCAGGATGCATGCGGAGTTATTAACAATTATGAAGGGAGGGCAGACATTTGATGCTGGTCACACTACCCAAACACCAGCAATCTTAAGCTCCGTTGCTGCTTTTTTGCAGGATGTGATGGGCTATGGGAGAAGGCTCAGGGGCACCTGGGCTTTGCTTTGTTTGCCCCAAACCCTCCCCTAGATTAGACAGAGCAGTAAATAAATAAATAAATAAAAAAACCCCCCAAAAAACCCCAAAAAAACCACAACTCAAAAGCTCAAGGACAAGGAATTTCCTTGTTGATGAGAGCAGACTGGCTGAGCAATTCCTGGGGGCTTTCAGCTGGCTAACCACAAATCTGCTGTGGGTAGAAACTGCTCCCCTTTGATGTTGGACCTTGAACCCATTGCATTTTCAGTGTAACAGCCGTGTTGTCGTGGTTGTTACGGCTTGCAAAGGAGAGGTGGTGAGTTTGCACACAGAGAGGCTGGATGCAGCCGTGTTTCTTCCTCCTGCCTCCTGCAGCTGGCCCCCACCCTCTGTCTAACCACACCAAGGGTCAATGGTGGGGAGATGCTTTTAGTTGACATGGGTTGCATGAGGCTTTGAGTAACCTGGGCTAGTGGCAGGTGTCCCTGCTCATGGCAGGGGGTTGGAACTAGATGGTCTTTATGGTCCCTTCCCACCCAAACCCTTCTGTAATTCTGTGATTCAATGATTCTACATCAAACCAGCCCCACCACGTTCATCCCATCACTGCAGCACAGGGACAGCCTGGCTCCCACCACTTACCCCAGCAAACCTCATCTTACCGCCGGGGTAAGAGTCTGGCAAACAAGCTGGGTTCTTTGTACAGCCACCGCCACTCTCATCCAACCAGCAGCACGCAGCACGCAGGGCTGGCAATGATCAAAGGCTGACTATGAGTCATCGCAAATCCAATGAATGATCATTAGCTGGGGGAAGAGGTAATTGGACTGGCTTCGCTATCTTGCTGTTGTGCTCGGGAGAGTGATGGGGTGGTATTGCTGCTGCCACTTAAGAACTTTATTTGTTAGGAGTGACTCACTGGGGGTGCCTCACAAATTCTACGTGGGAAAAACTACCCATGCTCCCTGTTGGGAGCTGGAAGTCTGGTGCAATGTGCCCAGACGATCCTGGCAGCTGCCTGATAATGGTATAGCATCACCTGGGGAGTGTTCTCTTCCCTTTTGTCTCACCCAGAGGGAAACTATCAGAGTCAGGTCTGCTCTTGCCACCAGTAATTCCATGGGCTGCATACCTGCCCCACTCCAGAAGCTGAAGGGGAGATGGCTTTTGACAAAACCAGCAGAGAATCAGGAGAACCAGGTGCAGAGCCCTGGTATCCCAGGCTGCCAAGATCCCACGAGGGCTTTGTAGCCCTTGAGAAGGAATTGAACCTGCTGAGCCAGGTCAGAGCTTCCTGACGGCTCTGTTTCAGTGATAACCTGCCGTGAAGTTCAACTGCAAAGCCAAGACATTTGCAGGATCCCAAATCTGTCCCCAGATCAGAATTTCACAGCTGAGTTGGCCCATCTTCTGTTATAAAAAAAGATTGAGTGAACTTTTATTCTTATTTGACTGATTTTTATGTCATGGACTTGCAAATTTCAGTTGAACCACGTCTTCTTAGCACATTTAATAAACTTTTAAAGACGTACTTCCTAGTGCTTCTGCTTCCAGAAAAGCCTGAGCTGTGGAAAGACAGAGGCAATCAACAATAAAAGGAGGCAAAATAATTGCTTGGATCCTTACATTCTTTGTGCACTTTGAAACCTAATTTTGGATTGTAGCTGAGGCTTCAGGTTTGCCCTTAATTTGCACAAACTGTTTTTCTTTCTTCTTCTAGAACAAACCCGGTCAGACTGTGTTTACCCTTCAAAACTCCGTTCTGAGCAGTGCCCAGCACAGAGTTACTCAGTGTAATGAATGTAAACACCAGGCAGATCACTTATTGCCTTTGGAAATATGTGTTCAGTGTTCTTTCGAGTTGGAATTTGATTACAGCACTTGAAGAATATCCTCTTACTGTATAAAGAACACAATGATGGAGACCTGATCCTCATCCTCACTTCACAGGAGGTGTCCCGCTGAGGTGTGTATGTCTGTGCCCCCCAGCTAACACGCACCCATTGCTTTCCTGGGCAGGGGGGACACCCGGAGGGTACCTCTGAGGGGGGGGGGGGATCCTCAATGCAGGGGAATCCTGTCCTTTTTTCTGTCTATCTCCACAGGAAAAGCTCGTTTGGCTTTCCCTCTCCCTGCAGTCTGGGTGGCTTTGTTTAGAAGAAATTATACAACTAAGTACGAGTCGTTATGAAAAGCCAAGTCCTGAACTGTGCTGTGGGTGACGTGCGGACAGGCGTATCTCTGGGAAAACAATCCACAGCCACGGGGCTGCAGAGCAAGCTGTCGGAGGGACACCCAGAACCAGGGACACATGCTGTGTTTTGCAGCGGGTGGGAAGCCCATGCTGTGCTGCTGGTATCTCTGCTGAGGAAACCACAGCTCGGCCAGCTGTGCCGCATTGTGCTGGGAAGATCTCTCTTCTCCCCTCCTTTTTCTTTCCCTGCTTTCAAGCTCAGTTCACTAAACCACCGCATCATCTGCTAGTTGTATCCCTCCTGTCCGAATTCCCTGCATCAGTAAATTGGGATGGACAGTAGCTAATTCTAAATAAGGAGGAGTGTTCACATCCATAGCATCGACATAGAGGCAGGGGGGCACACCCCCAGCACCCGCTGGACTGCTGCTCCTGGGGATGCAGGAGGAGCTGCCCCAGCCGTGGTCCCCTGTGGGGTGCAGAGCAAAGGCACCTCTCGGATGGGAGGGAGAGGGGAGATCAGATGCTTCCGCGTGTTTGATGCTAACATCTTGCTGAAAGCTGCATCTGATGTTGGAATTCAAATTGCTGCTCTGCTGGCTGCCAGGGAGACTGGCTGTCTGTCCCACACATCTGCCAGCCCTCACATAGTTCCTCCGTCAGCAAGATGGGAATGGTGATGGAGAGCAGCCTGATGGATAACTCCTCCAGGATCCCTTCCTACGGGTGGGTCATTGCTGCCCAAAGCAAACCCAGCCCACAGGCAGGCAGACGCTTCATCCTCAAGGTCTCTTGCAGCCTCGGTGAGCCAGGGTTAAACATCTCCTCTCCCTGCTTCTTTTTTTTTACCCCCACAAGACCAGATTGGAGAATCAAGTGGGGTCCAGCCTGCCCTGAAGTCTTAAAATGTTTCAGACGGGCCTTGGGGAGAGAGGAGGTGCATGGCAGAGCTGGGTTTCAAAGAGATACTGGACATTTATCATGGTCCAGTGTTCTTCACTTGCCAACTGCAACCTTTTGCATTGGTACAAAAGGAAAAAAAAATGCTAGCAAGTTTAATGGGGTTTTAGACCATTTATTATACTGTTGTCATGATGATGAGTGACTATAAAGTGTATGAAGGAACCAGAAAATCATGTTTTCTTTTTTAACATGTTACTTCTTTAGGCAGAGGTAGTTTTTTGTTAGCTTTGCACTGCATGACATACTGCATTATTTTTAATAAGCCAGAAATCTGCTCCGAGATTGTTGTAGCTGAAGAATTAATAAGATAATATTTCCATTTTAGGAAATCTCCTGAAAACAAAATGTAAAAAAAGCCTAAAAACCACTAGTCTGATTTCCAGGGATCCTTATTGCCCAGGGCTCCCACCAGTCAGTGACGCTGGAGGCACCACAGCATCTCCCAGATGTCAGTTCTGCAGTGCTGGGGGGTTTTACTGGTGCACAAGGGAGTTCACCCCAGAAATTCCCATTTCTTTGTTACCCAGTTCTGCCACAGTGGGACCTCCCTCTGGCTGCCTGCTTCCCTGGCGATGGAGTGCCCTCAAACAAGCCTTTCCAGTAGAGACCCGAACCTTTATTAAAAACAAAGGGAGGCTGCAGGTGTAAACTGTTTGTCACGCTAACACCTGAACAAACATATGTCTGTGCCCTTCCTTATCTCCTTCCCACTCACTGCCTTTATTGAGCCCAGTTGCAGACGTATTAATCAGGCAGTTAGATTAGAACAAAGTCACTGCTGTGTACCGGCTTATCTGGACCATATAAATGTGTCATTATATAGATCAGGGCCAGGCCAAAGGGTTTTTTTTCTTTATGCCTTTGTGATGACCAAGCTGCTCGCTGCTTCCTGTTTACATGAATTCCCGGTGCTGCAGAGGAAAAGCCAGCCTCCTCCACAACCACAGCAAAGTCCTCTGTTGTCCCTCCCATATACATAAGCATATATAAATATATCATATTTTTCTCATATTCTACCTCATTTCATAATTTGCGGTCCTTTCCCCACAAATGTCCATTTTCTCCTTCAAAAAACAGATGGACGAAGCAAGTTGTCTTTTTGGCCCCACACCTTCTGCAGCCCATCATTGCGTTAGTGGTGGGGTTTTGTCTGGGGCAAATATCTACCGGTGATTTCTGCTGCTACACTGTTCATTAGTCCTGGGTTTGTTACTGGGTTTCCCTTCCTTTGCCCACTTCCCAGAGTTTTGCTATGAAGCATAACTAAAAGCTGAAAACTTATCTGTACTGGGCATTCAAAACACAAGATGCTTCTGGGATAAGATGAGTTGTGGGCAGCCTGGCAGCATCCTGCTGCTGTGCTCTGGCTGGTTTTCCTTGTCCCCAGCTGTCAGAGCACCTCTGGAGAAGCTGCCCTGGTTTTCCATCACCTCCTTTTTCTGTTCCTTGTTCTGTTTCTGGTTCATTAAAATTAGAGGTGGACTGAGGGTATGTCCTGGGAACTGAGTGTCCTCGTCCTTTGGAGATCTCTGAGTACAGCTGAGCGCAGGAGCAAATGTCACGGCTGATTAAAGGGGACGGGGCACAAGTCGTTGCAGCAACTGTCTTACCTCTTATAAACAGCTGAGAAAAACACAGCAAAATCCTCGCAGCTTAATGCATGGATTAGCACTCATGTACAACATACATGGTTATAATATTCATAACCAAAAATATGTTTACCAGTTCTGTAAATCTCCATAAATCCTTCGTCTTCTTTTGCATGAAGTATCATTCTCCAGAGGCTCGAATGTGTGCACAAGGAGTCTCTAACACACATTTTATGTGCTGATGTACAGACATTTTAACTTCGACAGAAACTTTCTTATCAGGATCTCTGAGGCTCACAACCGCGTTCAGAACATCCAGCAGAAAGATTCCTGGGTCTCTGGAGACATCTCTGCTCAAAACCATATTTGCTTTACTGGCAATTTCCTCCAAGAGCCTTTGAAGGTGGGGAACAGTGCCGTGAGTGTTCAGCTTTTCTCTCCCCATCGCTGCAGCTCCAGCAGGCGCCGAGTCTCCCGCGCTTGTCCTCGCCACGCTGGCGGGGATCCTGGCGTGATGGGAAAACAGCTGAGATTATGATGACAAAATGTTCCATCCACCTTTTGTAACGGAAACCTCTTTTACCCTAGGAGATATCTGTGTTTCTGGAAAGGGCTTAGCAGCGATCGCACTGCAAACTGGTCTCTCAAAGCTGCCACTCCTGCTCACAGCACCCTGAGCACGCCCGGACAGATGCATCACATCTGGCCAAACATCGTGGTGCTGGTTTCTACCACGACAGTGGTTTTCTTTAAGTGGGATAAAATAGGATGAGGATATAGCACTTAAGCTGTTAAATATAAAGGAAAGATTTTTTTTCTTTACTGCAGATATGATGCAGCCTCCTTGCTCCTCGGTGTCGCTTTCTCCTCCATGTGAACCCCAAAATGAGCAAAGAGCCAGATGTTGATGACTCCATGGACTTTGAGAACACTCAGAGAGGCTGTAAGTGACAGGCAGGTACCCAGAGTGACTTTGGCTATGCATCCACTCCAATGCCATGCGCACAGCAGCTATTTTTGCTTGTTTGCGTAATAAACCTCTCACACATTTTTCCCTTTTAAGTCCCCCCTTGAGTGGCATTGATGAAGGCTGAGATTGTCACTGTCCCTGTGAAGTCTGGCAGAGGGTCATGCTGTCACTACTTTTCTAATGGCTGTGCACTAAAAGCAGGTTTTAATGCCTCCAGAGCAAAGATCTCGGAGCTCTTTGCAAACAGGACACCGTGTAGCCACAGAGACACCGAAGCAGGCACATCTTCATTTTTTTGAGGCAGGGTGACACAGGCAAACCCTGCACCAGTTTCAGTGGGGGGTCACCACCTCGCCAGCGCTGGTGGAACAGAATCTGAATCCAAAATCACTGGAGTAGGAAATCCTTCCCTTTGGGCAGGTGTTGTCTTGCGCTTTCAACTCTATGATTTGCATGAAAAGATCTCACCCTGCTGTCAAAACAGCAAAGCCCTCACATTTTATACTCTGCCACAAACCAGTAAATATGAAATATATTCAAATGCAGGAGGCATTCTGTTGCCTCCTTGCAGCAGCAGATCGATATCTCCTCTCTCAGCCAGTGCTGCTTCAGTTCGCAGCAGACAAGCTGTTGGGTTGAGGCTTCCTGGGCTGACTTTATTTTTAGCTGGGAGTGGCATTTTTCCCTCTGGAAGCTTTCCCTGCCTCATATCACGCCATGAAATCTGCTTGCTGGCATGACACTTTTCTCCTCCTTGCTACTATTTCCCCTCTGCTGGCTTTGTAGCCTTCAAAACATCATTTTTTTTTTGCTTATTAAATGATCACGCTGCCCACAGTGAGAGGGTAAAATGACTTAGTGCACAGCTTGCAGCTGAATTCTTTGTTGAATTTACCAGGGGGAGGTGGAAAATAAAAAATTTTGCTGCTCATGTGTCTGAGGATTTTCAGCTGCAGCATGGTCAGCTGTGGGGAGAACACAGGTGGGTCCTGACAAAGGCAGGTTGAGGATGTGCTGGGGGAGACCCACCCCCGGTGATTACTGGGATTTTGGACAAAGTCCTGGATGGAAGATGGAGCAGACCCCAGAGCCTGAGCTGATGGAGACAAGAGAGAATCACGGTGTGGTCTCCTGAGGTTTCCTGTCTGTGTTGAGCCCACGTGTGTTCTCCAGCAGGGCTCAGGATGTTTTCTGTCATGGTTCAAAATGTATACTTCTATTAAAAAAAAAAAAAAAAAAAGGGTTGGGGAGGGAGGGAAAAAAGGTCGGGGAGGGAGGGAAGAAGCCATGAGGGCTATGAAGAGATCTTTACTAATGTGAGGGAGTACACACCATTTCAACATCAAATAAATCTCTGGAGAGCCCTGAAAATCCGTAAGAGGTGGATGAGCTCACCTCCATCTCTTAAACCTACCGACAGTTTATTTCTCTATGGCAAAATTATTTGTGCACTGACCCATCGGATCTCAAACACACGTCCTTCCATCCCAAAACTCCTCCCTGCCCTCCAGAGCTCATCTCCAAATGTTCCCTGCACAGCCACCGAAATGTCCAGCCTCCACCCCTGCGATACCATGGTGTGCAGTAAATATTAGCACGAAGGAGTGCTGAATGCCCAGGTGCTGGGTGGAATTAATGCAGTTCATGCCTCTTCTGCAGTCCAGGCATGTTTCCTGCGAGCAATGATCACATCCCAAGCAGGCAGGTAATAGCAGGCTGCCTACAGAAAAGATGCACAGATGACGCTTTGTCCCTCCCTCCAAACCCTGCAAAATTGGATGCATGCAGCTGGCTGCTGCTGCCTTCTGCAGGAGCATGCTGCATGAACCAGAGCCTCGGCGAGCAGAGTGTGAATTTTGTGTGATATCTGAGTCTGTCTGAACTTTGCACTTTCCTTCCCTCACTAGATAATGTTATTGAAATCCCAGCATTAAATACCTGCAAAGTTGCAATGCAGAACTATAGAGAAATAATTCTGCACGTCCCTGATGGTCTCTTCTTCTAGGAACATCTCCAGCGTGGGTCTGTGAATGCACGAGCCCTTGTGGCCGTGTGTTTTAAAATCTCTGCATAGCTGTGGCCAGATATCCCTCCTAGGACCATGCTGGTTCCTGCTCCTGCTGTGGTGCATGCACGCACATTGGAGTTTTTCTGTATTATTTACTTACGTGAAATAAATGTTCCTGAGCCTGAGCTTCCTTTCCAGCTCAGCTCTTCCTAGAGGAGTCCTTACTCCTGTTGTTTCTCTCTAAGACTCGTCATCCTTTTGTATTTAGAGTGGTAAAATCTGCCTTCTCTGGCACATGGGATAAATCAACGTGATGGTTCTCCATCTCCATGTTGGGGGCAAGGGACTCATCTGTACCGGTGAAGTGGCAGTCACCAAACGTGACGGATTTGGCTATCCTCGTATGTTAGCATCTGTGACAGCAAATGCTGCAGGTCAGTAAACTCTCTGGCTTGGGCATTGAACTCAGGCAGCACCATTCGAGTGGAAAATATATTTCTTTTTTTGGTTCTCACCAGCTCACAGTTAATTTCCCCTTATCCTTGTGACATCAATGCTCTTGTCACTTCCCATGTCACCGATATTCCCAAAGTACCCTGAGAAACATATGACATTGTACAAGCACCATCTCCTGCTCACTTACAGCCAGCCGTGCTGATCAGCTGGACCACGGGCGGCACAAACCATCCCGCCTGCTGCTGTGTGTTAGATTGCTCCAGAGGGGAGACAAAAAGCCCTGCTATACATCATCCTCCCCAATTTTTTTTTTTTAATATATATACTTAAATGATAGTAGTTAATTTAACAGCACAGCCCATTAGGAGTAAACACGTGTTCTTAGAGGGGGGCTCCACGATGGAGTGTAGATGCCTCATTAATATTGAATATATCGACCTGGGAGCAGAAGCGAAGTCAAGGAGAAGAATGACTGGCAGAACAACCCCCCAGACCCCACGCAGGGATGTTTCCTTTGGTTGCTCAGCCTGCATTCAGATACAGCCCACTCCCAAAGACCCCATCGGTGCAGGTTTCCAGGTCGTACCTCTGCAGCACACCCCTGGCTGCATTCGCTGGGGTTTTCAGGGCTTTGGGAGCAGGGAAAGCAGCTGAGGGCAGTCTGAGTGCGAGCCAGCCCCCATCTGACCTCAAAACTGCCTCCCACGAACTATAAATACAGCTTTCTTCTCGGCATGATGTGGAAAACGTTGCTTGTTAAGAAACAGCATTTTCTTGGTCTCCAGCTCTTCTGATCTCCAAAAGGAACTGCTGGGAAACCTGTCATACTGTGCTGGGAGCCAATGTGCTGCTCTGAGCTTTTTTGTCCCAGCACGGAGCTGCGGTAATTCACCCATCCCAGCACTGCCGTTTAACGGCACATTTTCCAAAGAAGAATGGGAGTTGTCGGAGGTGCAGAGGTGGATGAAGGTCACCAAGTTGGGGTGGCTTCAGTTAGCACCATGGGAGGGAGCAGGGATGATAGATGTCCCAAGGGCATTAGTTAATCAATATTTCTATTCTCAGGCACCCAACAACTCAGGCACAGTCTGTTTCATCCTCTGCTGAACTGACTGCTATCTGTCTCACAGTTTTTTACGAATCCATCTCTGGCAGGCAACCGAGGGCTTCTTGCTAAGGCTGAGGCGCTAAGCCTGGGAAATGGAACACATCGTGTTAACTGCTGCCGTATCTGACTCGTGTCTGGTTTTAATACGGCAACGGGGTGGATGAGAAGGTGACTGCTGCACTCAGAAATGTGGGAAACATTTGCCGCAAGGAGCGAAACCGTGCCACGACAATAACTGGGAGCAGCTTTATTTCCAGCAGCTCGCGGTGGGTCATGGCACAAATCCGTAAGGTTAGGCTTTGCCAGGTAGTGTCGTAGCACCTTGTAAACACTGGCAAACACAGCACCACAGATCTGGAGGAAGGAGAGATTTTAAGACCAGCAGCAACAGGGCTGAGCTGAATCCCAGTACCGCAGAGCAGCCCGGACCTCGCTCCTACCCCATTCACCGCTGTTTAACTGGACCTTTGCTGCTAGTCAGGAATAGCTGCCCATGCAGGTTCAGGGTGAAGAACATGGTTTTTCAGATTCCCATGAAGCAAAACAATTCATTTTTGCAGAAGCCTCATTAGGATGGGCACCCTGTTTGCTGGAGGGACTGAGCAAGCCCCCCTGCCACCAGCCCCAGTTCCAGTCCCAGTCCTAGTCCCTGCCTGAGAGTCCCAGTCCCACCCCTCCCAGCAGCCTTACTCTCTGTTTTATTGAGGAATGCAACGTGATTTTTTAAATTATTATTATTATTTATTAATTGT
>NW_010103383.1:93661-101016 GCF_000699245.1 Pterocles gutturalis | reverse complement strand
GCTGGCAGCTCGTGGTAGTTAATTAGAATCGTGTCACTAAGTAAATGCGCTCTGACTGGACTCTGACAGACGCTCACCTATGACACCGGGGGCCAGGAGACAATCCACATCAAACTACTGCAGTGTGACCCTTTTAACACAAAGAGTAAACTCACTGCACATCGAGTTGAAGCTCATTAAAACTGTCTACTCTGCGAGCATCCCATTAACCTCACTGTTAAAAACACGCAATTCCTCTTCTTCTTTCCGAGGCCTAATTAATGCTCTGGACCAGGAACAATATCACACCCTAACCTTCTGAGATTTCCAATCAGTAAATGAAAAGAGAGAGACGGAGCCGGGAAGGCACGGTGGCTTGCTGGGTCGCTCACCGCGCGGGCTGCTGACATGCCCAGGCAGACAGGGCTTCTCCATTTGGCCAGGTAGGGATCCCCACGGAGGAGCCTGGCACAGCCCCGGCTGAGGGGACTGTGGGAACAGGGAAGGTGGTGAAGCTCCATGCAGAAGCTCATGGATCACACCAGCTGGTGTAAAACACCCAGCGAGGGTGTCAAGATAGGTGCTACTATGGAACCACATCTCCTGGTCTGGGATGGGTACTGCAGGTTTGTCAGCGAGAGACAGAGCAGCCTGGCTACCCTCTTCCCTAGAAAAAGAAAAAAACCAACCCCAAACCAGACACGTAGAACTAAATCTAAAATCATAATAATCTGCATGCTAAAGCCTAAACTTTAAAGATTTAATCAAATTCAATTAGATTCAAAAAGGACCAGCAGCAAGGGGTAACATCATGTTTTAGACAGTCAATGCACTGGAGGTGGAAGCAGAGCTGACAAATGAAAAACAAACTTTCCCAGCAGCAGCTGCTTCTCCAGATTTTGAAACTTTTTACTGTTTTCAGTGTTTTCTGTTCACTAGATGGCTGACAAAGAACAAAGGAGTGGAAAAAAAAGGAGTGCTTTCTATCTTTTCCATAATCAGGGAAACAAACAAAGCAACAAATTAAGGTGGGAGAGGATGAGATGTGCTAATTCTAAAATCACAGAAACATCTTCAGCTTACCAATCGCTTCTTGTTTTGGTTTCACACACAAGGTGTTTTTAACTAAAAAGTATTCTAAAATTTACTTTTCCTTCTGTATTGAGCACATGAAAGCGAAACAGGTTTTTACTAATAAAACCAATTCAAATTACTGCTGGGGTACTTTAGCATCGCATTCCAGTTTTCATCCAAAAGTATCACAACTCAAATCATGAGTAATAATTTAATAATCGCTTCTTTAATAACAAATGGCAATTCACCATTTTTCTAATGTAACAAATACCTAAAAACTAAGACTAAAGGCATACAATGTTATATAATTGATCAAACTAAATGTAACAAATACAGGACATCTGACAAATAAAAGAATAAAGATATAACAATTGGGCAGGGGTAAGGAGAGCTACACTCAGTTTGATAGGTGCTGGTCAGTAAAGCTTCAACTTTTTCACAGAAAGAGGTAAAAAAAAAAAAAAGAAATGCAAAAATAGAGAAAATCAATGACTGAATCCATGTGCCCTACTGGCTGATTTAAATGATAACTACAGCATGGGATTTTAATCCTTCTGATTTAGATCAGTCTCTGAAACTCAGTAGAGAGACCCCAATGCAAGCACCCAGCTCCAGTGGTGCAGAGCCTGTGAACACTGGTCTTTGCATGGGAATGCCAAGACCCCCTTACAAGCTGCAGCTCTTTTTGGGCAAGCAGCACCCCAAACACGTTTTAAGAAACTCAATGTGCGCATGTCTGTAAGATGAGCAACTTCTTGGCAAAACTAATCTTCATTTTGTTGAGGGCCAAAAACCAACCAGACAAAAAAAGTTCCTCACCCCAAGATCCTACAGCCCATGCTAGAGCTGACACCCATTTAATCCATATTTGAGGAGAGACGGAAGCTACAGAAAGTCTTCCTCTCTGGTCCTGACAGCCACATTACCAACCCAAGAAAAGGCAAGAGAGAACAGCTTTCACTCCCCTTTTGCTCCTTTCCCACCTCCCAAGGATTTTCTGCATCCTCACTCCCTGGAGCAGGACTTTCCTACCTCCTTATTTTACCCAGCACTTCTCAACAAGCTGAAATATTGACATTTCTCCCCTTCCTTTCCCTTTTCCCTACCAAGAAAACAACTGCAGCAGACCCTTACCCATCCAACCCCAAGGCAGCTGGATTTGCAGTGTATGCAAATATACTCTATTTGGTGACACAAAACACTCTGGTGACACAAACCATTTTACTAACCCTTTGACAAGATCTGCAGCTTGCTTGCTTGTGAACAGAAATCAGAGAAAAGCTAGAACGTGAGCCCTGTTCAGCAGCTGGCTGCCGTGTGTGCCCAGCTGCACGTCCCAGGGGATGTGGTCCAAGACTCCACCGTGGTCCACCACGAGCCCCTCCTGCCCACACACACCAGAGGCTACAGGTGAGGTTCCCATACAGAATCCAGCCCTGGCCCTGCAGGGTGTCCAGCACTCTGAACTCCAGGATTTTGAACAAGATGAAGGAGAGGAGATGAAGCACGGAGTGGGACTGGTACCAGAGCATGCGAAGCACAGGGATTTGGAGCAGGTATCTGCTGAGCCAGTGCATCAGAGAGTGATTTGAAAACACAGCAATACACAACCAATCGGGCGAGACAGCAAAATTCCTTGCAAATTGTTTGCAAAAACAAGTGGCCATCCACTGCAATTTTTCTGTCAGATTTGAAGGAGAACACCCATGTTGCTCACCCCTGCATAAGTGAGCTGAGGCTTCACAGGACTGCCTGCATCCCCCCGGACCGACGGCCTTGCTGCTGGGAAAGGGGTGCGCAGAGGCTCTCCTGCACGGCACGAATTCATGAAATCACTGCGGCTGACTAATGCATTGCTTTGCTGCTCCCTCCTCAGCCCTCTTTGGTTTGCAGACTTCTGGACATCAGCAACCCACCTTGGGCAGCCCGGGGGACCCACCTCTCAGCTCCCCACCTTCCCTCAACCATGCGGTACTCTGGGACCAGCCACAAAAGCAAAGGAGGCTCTAGACCGCACAGGAGCATCCCCAGAGCCACAGCCAGCTCTTGTCTCACTGTGGGCAGCAAGAGCTGTGCGGGCAGGCAGTGTGCTTCACTGTTCTCCACTCTCTTCTTCCAGCAGCAGTCCTTGAGAAGGGGTCATTTATTTGGCTGAGTGGGCAGGGCTGTGTCAGGAGCAGGGTTCCTTACAGCCAGAGAGGGAAGGGGAGGACAGCCCTTGGCAGGGAAAGGGATGGCTCCTCCCAACCCAGACGCAAGAGCAGTTGAGAGCATGAAGGAGGAGAGTGGTGAGGGCTGCTCAGGTCAGCAATTAGGATGATAGTGCCCAGTCCCAGTGGTCAATATGGGAGGACTTGGCTCTGCAGAACCAATGCTTGCCCCAGGATGAGGCAGCAAAGCCGGATCCAGGGAAGCCAGGTCACCTCCGCAGTGAGCAGCCCCTCCTCAGCTCTTGGCCTGGGGACCTCTCGGGCTGTCACTTAGACCCAAAGCTTGATCCATGTCTAGGACCTGAGAAGCTAACAGGCACTGAAGTGTCCAGACAGCCAGGAAGCTGGTACTCTGACAAAATGCCAGGCAAGGCACGTCTCCAGACACCAGCACTGCCCCAAGCCTTCTCCCAGGCAGGATGCCAGGCAGGAAGCCAGCAGCCCTGACACCACAGGCAGCAGCTGGTTTTGGAACTCCCAAGCTGGCCAGGAGGAGAAGCTGTTCTCCCCAGCTGCTGTTCAATGCACTGTGCATGCCTCCAGCTCACTCCCAGGGGCTCAGCTTGTGGTAAAGCCACCAGGCATGGGATGCCAGCAGCTGCTGCCACTGCAGGCAGGCAGAGGATCGCAGACACACGGAGCAGAGCTGCTCTGGACCCAGCCCAAACGGAGCAGCCAGCAGGCTGCAACACACCAGGCATGTATGCACCATTGGTGGTGCCAGGGAGATGGAGACCGTCACACTGCTCACCTGGCATCCTTCACAGCACTCATGTAAACCCCGCTCCAAACTGTGTGAAAGGCAGGTTTGCCACTGGGACAGAGTACTGCAAGAAGGGAGCTTGGTGCTGGGCCTTGCTTCTCCATAAGCCATCTACCTGTGGGTCACCCTGTTCCAGGGAGGGCTGGGAATGCTCCTCCACAGAGGGAGCTTGGCAGAAATGAAGAAGCAAAACCCTCCTAAAGGACTGGAGCGGGGAGGGAACAGCATCTCTCTGAACTCCGTCAGGCAGAGAGACACCTGTGCAGGACACCAGCACTGAGATAAACATGGGCAAAAACCAACAGCAGACAGGTGATACACCAGAGCTGGGGACGCTTTGTCAGACTAAGAGATGACAGCAACAGAGAGCTCTTGCCATAAATAAAATCAGGAAAGACGATGCACAAACCAACCCTGCATCCCCCAGAGCAGGATCCTAGGAAAAGCCCAAGTCCCCCAACAGAGAGCTCTTGCCATAAATAAAATCAGGAAAGACGATGCACAAACCAACCCTGCATCCCCCAGGAGACCCTAGGAAAAGCTCAAGTCCCCAGAGCAGGACACGCACACACAACTCCTGCAATCCTGCTCCCTCCCCGTCATCCCCCCAACATGGCACACAAGCAAAGCAAATCTGCTTCCAGGCAAGGAAGCAAATTTTAATGCTACCTCTGTCAATAATGCAACCAGATCCATAGTTCAAAAGGAGCTTGCTAATTAAAAGCTGGTGAGCTTTAAATAATTCATCTCCTTAACTTGGATTGATTGGAGAGTTTAATGGTTAGTCTTGAAACAATATTAAGCAGCCTCTTCAAGGCCTGGGTAGCCGGTGACTTTTCCAAGGAAATCTTACCTCCTTGCAAACTTTAATGCTCACAAGTCATCGTGGATGAAGGGCTGGGAGGGAATACCTGACTACTGGTCTCCATGAGATGATCCAATGCCCCGCACAGAAACAAGACAAGCAAGAGCAATGCAGCCCTGAGTTACAGTCCTGCCTACAGCCCAGTAAATCTGAGCTCCTGCCCGTACTGCAGCCTGCTGCTGCCCCAGCTCCGCACCCCCAGCGTACAGCAGCAGGCAGATATATGGCCTCAGTGTTCTGGTCCAGGTCTCCCTTCTTGTACCACTTTGATCCCTGGTGGGGAGGAGCTAGGGGAAACATGGAGCTCTGCCACTGTGCATGGTATTCTCAGTTGTTTACCTTGGAGCCGGCTGCAGGACCATGAAACTCATCACATATGTGAGCAAATGGGACTATGATTCAGTTCTCCAGCTGGGGACATGCATCTTCACTCTGCAGCATGTTTCCAGCCAGCTCCTAGGGCTGTATCGCCTGGCAGCACCTCTGTTCCAAGGACAGATGCAGCATCCAGAGCAGCTGGAGGACTGGCCCAACAAGGAGAGTCTCTCTCCCAGCCTGGGGATCCCTGCACTGTGCTCCAGGCACCATGCGAGTGTTGGTGCTGCCCACATGCACCCCGAGAACTGCCAGAGTGGCAGAGGAAAGGAGCAACTCCCTGGCCAGAGGGACAGGCAGGTGTATTTGCCACGCTGGGATGTGCCAGGGGCCAAGAGCTCATCCTCCCCTGACACATCTTTGTCCCTTCCACCAGCTCAAGACCTCACAGCCCTTTGGCTGGCTCTCAGCACCCCAGCCTGGACCAGCTCTCAGAGCCAAGGCACATCCTGCACACCCGGATCAGCAGCCGCGGGGATGGGAAGAGCGCGGGGCGGCAGCACTCACCTATCCCGCTGTGAGGCCTCCCTATGTGCTGTAGGTTCAGTCCTTTGTTCATGTCTAAGAGCCCGTTCTTTGGCCAACTCCCCATGGCAAAGCTGTACGCCTGGAAGAGAGAAGCAGAGGGTCAGACCGGTGCACAGCGCACACACGTTTTGTACTTGCCCAGGCCTGGCTGCTCCCGGGGCAGGCGTGGGTCTGCGCTCCTGGTATTTGGTGTGGACCCACCTGCACATCGCCCTCGTACCAGCTCTCCTGGAGCCGCCTGCACGAAGCACCCTCACGCTGGCCTGTCCCACCTGATGCTCCTCAAAGAAGAGGTGTCCAGGGCCTGTCCCTGTACAGGTGACAAGCCTCATGAAGTTTGATGGGAGCTGTGCTGGATCAGCATCACCCGAGGCCACCTTTGCCACACTGGGGTGAGCTGGGGACTGTGGACTTGTCCCACATGTCCCTGGGTTGCTCCAACATCGTCCCCCGACTCCTGCTTCACCAAGGATGGGGTTGGCAGCACAAGTCAGTGGGGTTTGGAAAGGGGGTGCCCATGCCCAGGCTGGCAGCCCCCTTCCCCTCCAGCAAGCACAGCCCTTCCAGACCCCTCTCCTTTCCATCCCCAGAGCACCAGTTACCTCGGGGCTCTCCATCACCAGGACAAACCCAAACAGGAGCCAGTGCTGCTCACCCCACCGCACAGAGCCCTGCTCCATCCCCACCGTGTCCCCTGGTAGGGCTCCCAGCAGAAGCGAGGCAGGCAGGAGCCCGAGCAGCACAAAAACCCATCGGACAACACAAACGTGAAAGCTGCCAGGCCCCTGTGTCACACGCACGGCTGTAATTACAGCCTGACAGCCACGTATCTTCTTCATCTTGAGGAATTAAGCTCAGCGCCGCATTGTCAGCAGTAAGAAGGGCCCGTGGGCTTAGCGTCGCTCATGCCGGTGCTATCTCTGCTGCTGTGAGGGCCATTGTCCCCAGATGAGATCAGGTCAATCTGGCAGCCCCTATCTCCCTCCTGCAGCGGGGATCATCGCTAACCACAGCCACGGTGCGGCAGGGCATCACCTGCACCCTCCATGGGCCGGGAACGCCGGGGGAGATGCTCTCTGCAGTGGGAATGGAGCCAAACTGGGCAAGCAGAGCTGAGCGGTCCCCCTACCAGCCCACCACCGACCTGAGTGGTCCCCCCACCAGCCCACCACGCACCTGCCTGCCACGGGGACCTGCTGCCGGTCCCTCTGCCCCCACTACCTGCTGCTCTCCCCAGCGCAGGTAGGGCCAGCCCCTACACAGCCCCCGCTGCCGGCAGCCCCCTGGGAGCCACGGGGCTTGGGGGAGTTAATTTATTACTGGCCTACGTAACCATTCATGCTGCTGTGTTACTCCTGCCTTAGCAAAACAGAGGGCTCCACAGATAATTAATAGACAGCATTGCTAATCCTGTTGGGAGATGATTAGCAATTAAAACTCCTAATTAAGTCTATGCATAATTCACTGAAATTACACTTTGTGTACACAACGGGGAGGTCTCCTTCGCCTTCAACAAACATGCTCTGGTATCTTCATCACTGTGGCTGGGGTGCAGGCTGGC
>NW_010103383.1:92915-93621 GCF_000699245.1 Pterocles gutturalis | reverse complement strand
CCCCCCCCACCTGCTGGGTGGCCCTGGGTGATGGCGCCAGCAGCTCCGCGTGTGGCTCCCTCTCCTGGGCTCCGTCCCAAAGAACAAGCCCAGGCACAGCGCAGGAAGGTCCCTGTGCTCAGCACCAGCGGATCCAGGCCCAGGGGGGCATCCCGGAGGAAGGAGTGCCCCCACATGCTTTGGAGGGAGGATGCATGGGACAGGAAGGGAGCAGGGCTGTCCCTGCATCACAGCAAGGCAGGCTCTGAGCTACCAGCTTCCCTCCCAGCCCAGACACATCCCTTGGACCCTGGCCAGAAGCAACTGAGGGAGCACAGTGGGAGGCTGGGAAAGCCATGGGGACAGCTCTGGAAAGCTCCTGACAGCTGGGCACTAGTGCCAACCCCCCAGCCCCACAGCAGCAGTGTCAACAGGGAGCCGGCGGTGCCTGCCCCGGCCCCGGGATCAGCACCCAGCCCATCTTTGCATCGCGCTTTGCTTTCCTCATCAAGGTCATTTGGGACAGCAGCAATACCTGAGCAAACTAGCTAAGCAGCCGGGGTGGAAGTTGGCCTGACCACTGAAGGTCAAGTGTGCACTTATGCATATTCAAAGCTGCCTGCAGGATCGATCACGTTTTAATTGTTTTTCCTGGGGTTTTGGAAGAAGTGCCAGGGGCATTGATCCGTCCCAGACGAAGCCGCTCACGCTTTGGGGCTGGCAGGGG
>NW_010103383.1:88134-92884 GCF_000699245.1 Pterocles gutturalis | reverse complement strand
GTCACTTTGCTGCAGGCAGAGGGAAATGTGGGCAGAGAGGCAGAGCTGAAGGCAGGCCAGGGGAGAGGGCAGCCAGCCCCGGCCGGGAGGAGGAGCCATCGCCAGGCTGTGTTGGAAAATAAACCTTTTTTAATTAAAACTGGCAATTCTGAGCCGCCTGCTGGCAGCAGCCACGCAATCAAAAGCGAGGAGCTTTGCTGTTTAATATTTAAAGACAACGTTTAATCTTTAAACAGGAAAGTTCTTCTGACTGTTAAAGCGAGGTGGAAAGTGCCAGAGGCCCCCAGACACAGGGCTCCCAGCCCACCAGGCTGGCCATGGCCACCAGCGAGCCAGCGCCACCGGGACCCCCGTGCTGACCGCAGCTGCTCTGCCGCCGGCACCACTGCTGCTCCAGCTCCTCACGGGTGCTTGCAGCAACACAGACCCCTGCTCCTTCAGCGCATATCTCTACGGCAAACCCTGAGAAAGTCTGAGATGCCCTTGGTTTGCTTGCAAGCTGAAGGAGCTAAAAAAATGCCACGAAACCCTTCTTGCGAGGAAATTACACTAATTTTGTCCCTCCTTCTGGTTCAGTCCTGGTGTTGCAGGGACTGGGTTGCTCCCTTCTAGGTCAGACACTGAAGCAGGGCCAAGACCCTGTTGCATTTTATTTTCATCTGCATTTTAATTGATAAAAAACACAGGCATCATTTTAAATAGGTATTTTAAAATGGTTTTAGTCAAAATTCTGATTTAGAGACAAACTCGGTGCCTCTCATCTGCTAAGAACCACCCAAACGATGTTTGCAGAATAATTTTCAAGCAGCTTGAACACACTTATTTCCATTCATTCCAGCTCCTAGAAAGGTCTCCCTTTTTTCCTGATTTTGTTTGTAATTCTATGAAGGCTGCATTTACCTCCCTGCCAATGCTGCTCTGAAGTCAGATGATTATTAATTCTATTTATTTACTTATACAATCCCATAGGCATACGCAGCAGTTCACAGACAAATACTGCCCTGGGTCCCTGATGTAGGGATCTTGAATCAAAGGTAAGCAGACACTCCTGTGATAAATGTGAGCTAACAGCCACAGGAGATTAGGAACACACTGTGTTTCCACGCATACAGCCAGCACCACGGATAATCCACACCCTGTCAGAAGTGCCAGTACAGACAGGTAGGTCCTCAGGTAACCTGCACCTCACATAACCTGCAGAAAATCCAAAAAACAGAGGAGGGGAGCTACTAGGGGATAAGACATGGGGTACAGCAGCCTGGGGTAGGGGAAATGCTGCATGTGCAGAATCACAGCTTCCAGGGCTGGCTTTATAATAAAGCAAAAAATGGTCTGAAACCATCTTCCTATTGCACTGGGTCACAAAACTTCCCAGTGGCCACGATGCATCTACCTCAATTTGCAAAGATCCTGAAACAAGAGCTCCATGGACCACTCCTAGTAGCGCTGAGGGACAGAGACGGTCAAAGATGGTTCTCTGTGCTGGGACAGGAGCACACGGAGGGCACACCAGCGATGCTGGGCAGTGCCACAGCACTGCTTGCAGGGGGAAGAACACAGGTAGGATTTGTCCAGTTCTTATGAAAACGCGGCCCAGTTTGACACGGAGATCGCCTCACCTGCCCTTGCTGCAATCCCAGCGCAAACCAGTCCCCTAACCCCAGCAACTGGCTGGCAAGGCGGCAGCACCAACACAGCTGGGTCCTGATGCCCTGATCCCTGGAGCTTGTTTGGACTGCGCACCATGGTTTATAAGCAGCACAGCCACAGAGAAGATGTTCAAAGGGGTCAGAAAATTCCCAGAACTGGAACTTGTCAAGCTGATGTATTGATCGAAGTGGACTGAATAATGCTCACTCATTTATTTATGGGGAAGTGCCCGGCACACTTCACAAAAACTGGTGTTTGGCAGTCACATTAAGGCAAGATTTAACGTCCTGCATCATGCAAACAGGGCACTTGTGCAGAGATCAGGATGCTCGCTTACATGGGGAGCCCCACAAATCCTTCCTGCGTACACAGGGAGGGACGGGGCTGGTCCTCACAGAGCTGCCGGAGCTCTGCTAGGGTGACAGAGCCAGCCCGGTCCTTTCCACACATGTTGATGCTGTGACCTACTCCGCCAGCCCCTTTGCCCTCCACTAAAGCTGCTGGCGCTGCACCGCCCTGGGTGCTTTAGCTGAAGGGCAGGAGGCAAGAGGGGCTCTGTGCAATAGCACAAGCGTGTCCACAAACCACAGCAGCAAGAATTGCCAGGACCGGCACAGAGCGTCCCTCCTGCCCTGCCCAGCCTGGCAACCCTATTGTTTTCCATGTCCCATCAAGAGGTTTTACATGTTTCACCTGCTATACGTAATTTTAATACTAATACGGACACTTTCAGGCAGGGAGAAAATATTTCCTTTTGGAAAAAATCCTCCCAGGAGCAAAGGGGCTCAGTGGTTTGAGAAGATGCTGAAGGGCGGGTACTAAGGAATTTAAAAAAAAAATGTGTTTTTTGTTGAAAGATTCCGTTAAGAGTTTCCAAAAGATGCCTGAGAAAAACATGTTTTAAAACAGGTAGAAAGCATCCGAGAGATCTCCTGAGCTGCCCTCAGCTTTGGCAAGTGGTGAGCGCTTGCTATGCTCCCCCAGGATCAGGCTGGGCACAGCAGCCTGCCGATCAGAGCCGACCCCCCTGACATTTTCGCAATGGAGAAAATGACTTTGTGACAGCAAAAGCATCTTCCTCCTCTTGTCATGTCAGCTGTGCGCCGCGTCCACCCAAAATAAGCATTTCCCTCTAACTCCCCTCATTCCGCTGCTGCCATGATGAGGTGTCAAGGTTTTATATTACTTTGTATGGTGGGAAGAAAAAAAAAGAGGTCATGTCTACAACTAAGTGGGCTTTTGAGGACAGCTTAAAATGTTTTCAGTGCCACCCAGTAACTGTAAGATTTTGGGGCTGGGGGTGTCTTTGAGGCCAACCCCACATGGCACCCAGGACACCGGCGACTCCAGGGTGGCCCCTTGACATCCCATCTTAATTGCACGCCACCTGAAGCCCACTTCAAGGATGCGATGTGGACATTTCTTGCCAGGATTTCTTGCCATGCAGACTTTCTGGCACGACACAAGGCAAATCTAATGACAATTAGGGCCCGACCCCACCGCCAAATCATTTAGTAACAAGGCTGCTGGATCGGAGCTGAATGCAATTAAAGAAGAGGCAGGTAATGAATAAGCAGCTTGCCAAGCCCTGGCTGACAGCGGAAGAGCTCCTGTGATGCAGGGAGGGCACGGAGGAAAGCTTGTCCGGCAGGACAGAGGCACGGAGCCCAGGATGGCTCAGCCCTGGCTGGCTGTCAGGAGGCAGGAGCTAAACCCAGGTGTAGCATGTCCCTTTTAAGCAGTTTAGTCAGAAGCGCTGCTGCATTCACAGCTTTTCAAGTATTTTTAAATCACTTACAAAAGCAGGATTAAACGATCAGGAATTCCATTTAATAGGACAAATAAAGAAATAACAATCTACTCCATCAGCCCTGCAAAAGGCAGGTTTGATTTAAGAAAAAAAAAAGTATAAAAGAGGGAGAGAAAAAAGGAAAGGGGGTTGGAAAAAAAAAAGGATAATGTGTGTTTACTCAAGCAAAGAAAAAAATATTTAAGTGATGTAGGGGAGAAGATTGCGGTAACTAGTGAAGAATAACATCGTCTGCTTTGCTGTCAAATCACACAAGAATTTCAGTAATAGATTCTCATTCTGACACTCAATTCAATTCGAAGGTGATCCTGCTTTATCCCAACACATCAAATATTAAACACTCGTATTAGCCAGGGTGCTGTCGCCTTTCCTGGCTTAGACACGGCAGGAAGCTTTTCCCCCTACTTTCTCTCACTCGCTATAATATTCTCAATGTTATCTAAACATGCCTTCATACACTGGGGTTCCTTATCAATCCCATTTGGGGAGGGAGGGGGGTGTACTTAAAACGGTATTAGTTTGGGGGGCTTTTATTATTATTATTGCCACAGCTTTTCAATTTTGTGTGGAAAAAGCTTAGAAAAAAAAAAAGGTGGAGGGAGGGGAGGTGGCGAGAGAGGGAGAAGGAGCGCGGGAGCAAGAGAAAGTATAAGAAAGGGAAAAGCAGCCAGCAGCTCTTGTTTGACTGATGCCTTTCAACAAGGGCAGTCTAGCTTGTCAAAGCCCGGGCTCGAGATGAATTGGCATATCTATTCAGCCTGCCTCTGGATGTCATGCAATACAGTTTCATATTCCCAGATAAGGCATGATAAGCAATTGCTGCCCTGACACCAACTCCATCCATCCCTGCCTTTCTGTCCACGCGTATTACGGATCTCTGCTGCGCCGCATTTAATTTCTACAAATGCAGCGGCAAGAGGGGCCTGCAGACTGACCAGGTACAGCATTAACACTGTTCACATTTAATTACTTTTTCTCAGTGCACCGAGCTCCCTGAACCCTCATGAGTGCCACTGTGTGCACGAAACAACTTCTGCCCAATGTGGCACCCACCAAAGCCTCGGATTAAACACCTGTGCTAATAATTAAGGGGTGGGGATGACGAGGGTAGAGGGCATTTGTCCTCTGACAAATAAATCGTCAGTGCCACTGAACAGGAGGTGGTTTGGGTGGGGTTTGGACATGGGAGGACACAGGAGAAGATGCAAGTGGTGCCCTTTCACGGGGGACATCCCTCTCCAGAGCACAAACCCCACAGGAGCTGTGGGGGGAAGGAGAGGGACACACTGA
>NW_010103383.1:84806-88103 GCF_000699245.1 Pterocles gutturalis | reverse complement strand
AGGAATGGGTCTGGCCCCACTTAGATGGAAGCAAATGCTGCCCTTGGAAATCCCTGCCATTGCCAGCACCCTGCAGTGGGAGGATGGGATTTGGACACAGTGCTCCCATGTCACTAAAAAGGTGCTTGGACCCTGCCTGGTGCTCTGCTCTCTTCATGCAATGGCATGTGAAGGTTTTTTGCAGAACAGTGCCATACAGCCACCTCCTCACATGTCCTGGACAAGCAGGGAGCCCTCAGCACATGAGCCACCTTCCTAGCCCCACCTGGCCTTACTGAGCAACTTTTGGCAAGTCTAGCTGGTGACCACCTTGGTCCATCTATTTGCAAAGCTGCTTGTTAGCCACATCTTTATGCCTCATGTCAGGCAGCAAATTAAACAAATAAAAACACGAACAGTCTATTTTTGGAAAGGTGAGCACTGGGCACACAGGAGCTGCCTGGCTCTGCCCACCTTTTGGAAGTGCTTCTCAGAGGTGAGGTACCCCCAGTCCAAGGGAGGACAGGCCAAGGCGAAGGGAAGGGTGTCAGATAAGATGCGAAGGATGTATGTGTTTTCTCCTTATCAAAACAAGCAGCCCATGCCATCCAGATCTCTGTCCCCAGGAACACTGCAAAAGGGAAACTATGACCTCACACCTGGCCCTCCTTTTCACCCAGACACACGCCTGAGCAGCCTCAGCCTGCCCATGTCATGGCAATACCCTCACTCAGGCACAGCTGTGCAAATTCACCATCAAAACTCCAGAAGGTGCAGGATGGACCCTGCAGCCACCAACAGCCCCTCTGCAGGGTATAATTTGGGTGCTGCAGCCCCCTCGGGCAGCAGGAGGTGGCCCTGCTGCTGTACAGGATTAGTGCGTGTCCCGGCTTAGGCTGCAAAAGAAACACGCCCGTGTGCCTGACTCCGGAGTGTCAAAGTGCCAAGCGGTTTAGGCTTCACATTTCCCTGTGTTTGAACAAGAACAGTCTCTGCCTTGCTCCCAGGCTGGGGATTATCCTGGATAAAATGTTCTCGACTGCTGTGTGCTCTGCGGCTGGTGACACACTAGGTTAATGCCGTGGAGACCTGGGTCCAAGTCCTGGGTTTGGTCCCAAGCAAAACAAAGCTACAGGTCTGGGTCCCTGGAGTGCTGGGAAATAGAGCTGGGGCACGCACAAGCCAGCGCTGGCCTGGGAGAGGGGACAAGCAGAGCCGTAACCTGACAAAAAAGCAGCTCAAGGAGGGGGGGGCTGGGCTCGCGGTCAGGCAGCCGAGCAGAGCATCGCAGCAGGAACCAGGGGCTGCTGCAGAGACAAGGGACTGAAGGACACATGCCCAGCGCCTTTCCCAGTCTGGGACAAGTGGTCATGTCTGTCTGAACAGGGTTGCCTTCTCCCCGTGTCCTGGCATTTCTGGCTGCACTGCAGAGCGACCAAGACCCAAGCTTATGCTGATGTATGCAACCAGCTCCCAACACTGAGATACACAAGCAGCTCCCGATTAGCGCCTGAAAAGCAGAGACACACGACAACATGGCAGACAGCTACCTGGGAGTACCTACAGGTGGCTGATTTACCCCTCCAGCCCTAGGAAAGAGAGGCTCATGTCCTGCAGTGCCATCCCCAGGGACCACCCCAGCCCCTGCAGAGCCAATTCAAGCAGGACAGCGGCGCTAAGCCTTTCCCCAGCAAGGCGCCGCGGCCAGCAGAGCAGGGAAGCTGGGTACGACACCAAGGAAAACCTGCAAACACACTTCATGGATGATTCACTGCAGCCGCGGTTGCCTCTCCACACAGACAAGAACGGACCAGTCCGATTCTGGCTGCTCCTGGGGAAAGTGTGGGTTCAAGGGGAAGATGCCTCCAGCAGTGCTGGAAAACTGGCAAATGTTGGCATCGCCCCAAAATTAGACCCACAGTCAGCCCCTGGATATATGAGGACAGAAAAGGGCATGATGGTGCCACAGCAGAGGTGCTGCAGAGCTGAGCTGCTGAGGCAGCAGCAGGGTGGACACATCTCCCCCTCCCTGGGTTTAGCTGCAGTTTTGCCATATTACACAGGGATGGGGGTAAACAGTATGCACCGATCACACCGTTCTCTTTCTAGGGCCACGAACGACAGTTGTGATGCTCAGATGTGCCCCAGAGTCCCCCAAACACACACCCCATTAATCTAACCCCATGCCTTTCCCAAGCAAAGTCAGCTCCAGGTTCGCTGTCAAAACCTTCAAGCCCTTCTGAAGGGGGTATTTTCCCCCCTCGATTTCTATTTTTACACATGCACACGCTCGCCTCTGCCTTGCTCGCTGTTTAATTTCCGTGTGAGAGGGAAGCAGGTGCCCGTGCTCCCGTGAGCTCTGCCTTCTCTAGGTTTTTTTTCCCTTCTTGGATCCTGCCCCATTAGTTTAGTGCCCAGCCATCTGCGACGTCTCCTGTAATGCTGTCCCCCTTGTGTACCAGGGAGCTTTTCCATTAGCGCCTTTAATATTCTGACACCTTAGCACAGGCTGCTATTACATTCAAACACTGATCGCCCTGTGAAATTACATCGCAGGGCTTGCTAAAATGGAATTGTGTATAATCAGGCTCCTCCATGCACTGTCAGTCCCATCACAAATACAACGTAAAGCAGGCTTATGGATGGGCTTAGCAGCTGCTACAAGTGTATTTTTTTTTAATAGATGAAGTATCCCTTATTTAAAGCATTTCCTTAAGAAAAAAAAAACCAACGGTGAAAGACAAATCAACAGCTGCTGCACTATGTTAACCATACCACTGGTCTCTTAAAAACATGTTATTTACTAAGGTAGCTATCTGTTTATCTATAACTATATCAAACAGAGAAGGAGGGCGAGATAAAGATAGTTAAACAGACAGCCGAGGAGATATCTGCCACTGGGAAATAATAGCTAAATAAAAAGTACCATTATTTACTCCAGAGAGGGGAGGAGGGAGAGTCAGCGCTTTCCTCCCAGTGCCGCACAGCTGGGAACAAAGAGCACAACCCTGCTGCGCGAGCCTCTGGCTCACCAAGGCAAGCCCCGGGTTGTCAGGGCAGCCTGTGCCAGCCTGCATGTGCCCAGCTCACCCGGCTCCAGCCCACTCATCTCCCCACGACCGTGTAAGATAAATGTGGGGGAAAAAAAAGACCAGCTCAGGACCCCAGCACCACATCTCTGCAGGAGGCTGGGATGCAGGTAAGATGAGAGAGGGCAGGGGAGTCGTGCTGCTGCCGGGGGCTGGCTTGGTGGGGCAGCTCCCCAAAACCATGCAGGCTGAGAGCAGTTCAAATCAAGGTAAAACTGGCCACAGCAGA
>NW_010103383.1:64487-84794 GCF_000699245.1 Pterocles gutturalis | reverse complement strand
CTGCAGGGGAGACTGGTTTCTGTGCGGATGGCACACAAGGAACCAACTCCCCAGCTTTTATTTTTTAATTCCAGCTAAGGAAGTGATGGATTAGGACAAAGGTATTTCAGGGAGATGCAGGAAGCAGCAGGGACACAGATGATGCGTCAGAGAAATGAGCTCCTGAGCTCCCCAGCTCGGACTTCAAAACGCTGCCTCTTACCATGCCCTAAAGGTTATTCTGCCTGTCTGCTGTGAAATGCGACGGCACATTGCCTGAAGGGAGATTTCCAGAGGCGCTGTGACCCTTGCGCTATCTCCTCCGAGAAGCCAGCCTTCGCAGAAATGATGAGACTGTAGCTCATTTCCACACACCTTGAAAGAGCCCGGCTGGATCAAACACGCTGGAAGCAGCAGCAGCACATCCCCAGGACTCATCCTTGCCTCCTGGCAGGGAGCCTGCTCTTGCTGTAACGGCCTGGGAAACCACATCCAGCCCACCAAAACACCAATGCTCTGACACTGCCTTTTATCCTACACCAGGATGGAAAAGCCAAAATATTGTCTTGTTTCACTATATGGGAACAGTTGTGCTTGGGAACCACAAAGTAAAACCCAGTGACAGAAATGCTGCTCTCTGGAAAGGAGCAATCTATTCCTGTGTGAAACACTGATGTGACATTTTGACTCCAGTTTTTCCAGTGCAAAACAAAGCCATTTGTCCAGAGCAGACACACCGCTTCTTTGCACCACACACAGTGTGTCTCTGCACTGTTTTCAGAAGGAACACGTCCAATGATGGTTCAGTTGCTCTGCACAAACATGCCAGACACAGGGATGAGACCACGGAGGGTAGAGACCCACAGACAGGTTACCGAGAAAAAAGTGTTGGGGAGGTGCTGTACGACTGCACATCTGTTCACATTGCAGGTGCGAGACAAGGCAACTCAACCCTTCAGTTTTCACTAGCTGGCACTGCCAAGGTTAGGTGCTTGCAGGGTGGCAGCAAGGGAGGAGCACTGGGTGACCAGCAGGCTCACGCCTCAGTTTCATAATCTGTTCCTAAAACCCAGACCCTGGGGGATGGGAAAGAAATCAGAGTGATCCTGCAGGACCTCCTCACCACTTCCATGCACTTGCCTGCACATCTTATCACATCTTTCCCTCTGCTCACATCCTACAACTCCTCCCACACTCTCACGTCCACCATGTCTTCCTGGGACAGACCCATGACTTTCTCCAAAATTCACCTTTGGCATGATGCAGAGAAACTGGCCCATACAGGACAGACCAGAGGGGCGTGGAAAGATGTGCCCTCCTCCCTCTTACCTCCTTTTCCCAGACAGCAGACTCTCAGGTGCAAAACCCAATCTTTCGTATTTGGCACAGCACCAACCCAACAGAGCTGTCGGGGTCTCTGAGTGTTACTGCTCTGCAAGAACAGAATAAAACAGAGTTTCTCAGGACTCCCACAAGATGCAAAGCTATTCAGAGGAGAGGCAGCTGGAAGAGCAAGAGAAAGGCAGGAGAATACAATGCACAAGGCATCAGGGAAAAGATCAATAAAGATTACGCGTCCCTTGCCCGTGTCGGAGACTCTCGTGGCTGCAGTGAGGGAACACCAAGGAAAGTTAACAAGAGGCTGCTGCGCCGGTGCCTGGGGATGATACCTGTCTAATCAAAAGTAGAGTTTACACTGGATCATCTGAACAGCAGCTCTTCCTCGTGATTGTTGACTCAGGTCAGGGTTAAGACTGAGGAGGTTAAAGCAAAAGTGACTCTAAGAGCTCTGATGGATGCAAACACCAGGCACGCAGGCAACGCACGTGGGCCCTGCCAGCACAGCCCACCGGGGCAGCACGTGGCAAAACTGAGGGTCCCCGATTTCAATGGAAGAGCAAACAGAAGGAGATGGTCCAAGGGGCTGGGCAGCACGCCGCAAGAGAATCAATTTGGAGAGAGGCCAGGAAAGTAGAGAATAAAAGGACTCGAGAGGAGGATGTGGTCAGGTCCTGAGAAGAAGTCATTAGAGGAGGCATGGAAGGATGAACTGCAGCAGCTATGGCCAAACAGGAGTGGAGGGCAGGACTGGGAAGAGGGGACTGGGAAGGGGGGACCAGCACTGTGTTACGGTGCTGAGAAAGTCACAGAGGATATCATGATATGGATGACAGAAAATCAAGGGCTTTGGGTCCCCAAGGCCTCAACTCATGTCTCCTAGGGGAGCAAAAGGCAGCTGATGGCTTTTTGGTACCACCAGGCTCACCGCCCACCAGCCAGGCTGGGCTCTCGTGAGACACAGGTGGTGACCACCCTCTCTTGCAGACAGCCAGCCAGGGTCTCCTTACTGGGCAAGCTGGGACACTCTCTGATTATGGCTTTTTGCCGTGCCTGCAGTTCTGCCTGCAGTAAGGCGCTGGGAAGGGCTGTGACACCTGGCCACATGGATGTCCTCCAGCTCCACTCCATTGTACAAGGAGACATTGTTGCCTTGCCGCTGCTGATGGCCCTCACCCACCCCCCTCAGCATCCTTCAGCTGTCCTGTGAACCCATCCCTAACCTACGCCTGCTGTCTCAGCTCCAGCTATGGCTAGTGGAAATAAGAAGGGCAAGTGAGAAGAAATGCCCCCCTGGGGGGAGCTGGTCTGCAGTGGAGGGCTGGAGGGATGAGATGTGATGAGGAGGTTCATGGGCTGTCTAGAAAGCTCTTGGCCATGGACCACCTGGCTTTCCTGGCCGCAGAGCCATGCCAGGCAGCCAACCCACCGCCTCCTGCCAATGTGCCAGCAAAGAGCGAGCAGCTGATATGGAACAAGGTGTCCCAATTAGCTCTCCACTCATCTAATTAGATCTCCGTGGGCAGGACTGAAGCTGGAGAAATGACACAGCAGCATCCTTGACCAGACACTCAACCTTTCCCACCTGCAGCATTTTATTTTTCAGATTTTTAACTTGCAGTACCCTTTTTTGTCCGGCTCAGCAGAACCTGCCCTGCCTCAAGTGCTGCTGCAGCTCCTCACCAGCAAAGACAATTATGCGTGCACACAAACCGGCATCCAGCGACCACGCACAGCATCCAAGCTCTCTGCTCCCGTGTTGGGGAACAGCTGCTGGGGTTGCAAATCAGAGGTGTAAGGAGAGAGACAAGGGGCACTGGGAGGCAGAGTCGATCAGGAAGACACGGCAGAGCACGCCAGGTCTCTCTCACTCCCCCCTCGAGTGACAGCAAGCCGTGCGAGCGCGCCTGCCCTCCCCGCTGCCGCCCCTAACCACCCCAGAGAGCTGGCAAACGAGCTTCAAACCACCCCGCTCCTTGTAATCGGAGTCAGTCAGTGTGTGTGTTACGCTTGAGTTGATGGCTGGTGTTAAATTCAATGCCTTGAGTATCGATTTCTTCGCACATCCCGGACTTTGTTAAAGGGTTAGCTGTGAACTGAGATCAAAGGGAGGTTAACTCGTTTCTCACAAGTGGTAAAGAAGACCTCTAGCAAAACTGGGCGCCGGGCCTCCTCCGCTGAGGATGCTCCGTGCATGTTGTTAGCTACCCTGGTCGCCTTGAAAGTCCGATAATGCCACAAAGCTGCCTCAAAGCAAGGAGATAAAATGATCCTGACAACTTCCCACGGATCCCCAAGCTATTACGAGTGCACACTGGGGATGGGCAGCGTGGGCCAGCACGCTCCTCTTCCCCAACCCATCGCCACACCACGGGGAGCTGCTCCCCTCTCTTGGCCATAGGAAAAGGGGGGAAGCAAGGCTTTGACAGCTGCACTCCTAAGAGGCTGCCTCTGTGGGGCTTGAGAGAGGGGCAGAGAAGGAGCCCTCCCCAGGAAGACTAGGGCGTCCTGGAGCTGCAGGTGGGAGAGGGGAAGGCACAGGGCTGCTTCCCAAAGGACTGCCTGGCAGGGATACGGCTCCTTCCCCAACATGGCCAGGTGGAGAGGACACCGTCACTTGAGCCAACACTGCCATCAGCACCACCTCAACCTGGCTGGCACCCGCTTGCTCCATTTTACTTTACTCCCTTCTTGGCTTTCCCTGCCTCACACAATGTAATGTTGGCACTGGTAGCACCAAGATCAGCAGATTTTGCCAAGGCAGTAAGAGTAAAGTGCACAAATAACATGACGCTAACAGGGTTTTGGCTTTACCTTTATAATTTTTAAGGGATGGAGGCAGGGAAATGGGTGGAGGAGACAATCTGGAATTGTTATCACTAGTATTAATGAATGCCCAGAGGCACCGAGCAAGAAGCATCAATTTCAGACGAACATCTGTCAACATTAAGAGGTAAAATTTCAAAAGTACCTAAGGTACTTCTGACCTAGATTCACCAACCTCCCAAGAGACTTAAGCACCCAAGTCATTTCTAACAACAGGACCCTCATCCTTCAAGTGATCTTGTCACCAACACTATTTCTCAATCCCTCTCCTCTACCCCAAGCACCACTTACAGCACAGTCCAGCTTTCCAGCAGCCATGTTGGTCTCAAACCAGATTAATTTGGTTTCAGTGGCATTGTATCTTCTGCTCTGCGGTGACACCATGACCAGTCGCCACCTCTCCCAGGAGCCAGGCAGCTTCAGCAGCAGAAAATGCAGCACACTCTGCCCTCCCACCCCTAAGGAATCCCAACCCACAGCAACCCAGCAATGCTGGTGGTGCAGTTCCCCCTGTCCCGCAGCATCTCTAGGGAAGGGGGCTCCATCACAGCCCATCTTGGGGGTGAAGCCTCAGTGGGAGCTTTATTCCAGAGCGCCTATAATCCTGACTATGAGGTCCTCCCTAGGGTGCTAAACAGGTACTCCCCCACCCCTTCTCCCCTCTCCCAAACTCCTGCCAGCCAGCACTGCCTCAGCAGCCGATTTGTTTTTAAGTGAAAGGTTTATATCAAAGTGCTCAGAGAATATCTGCACAGTGCCCAGCATACCAAGTGCTGAAGATTTCACTTAAACTCTCAGCATCTGTGTATCTCAACTAAATTAAGCTATTTGCTATAAAAGAGCACAATGACAGTAATGGAATAATAACAGCATTAATAAAACACAACAATCCTCAAATGAGAAACGGACGCATCAGCTAGCTTCAACCAAGAGAAGAAGGCTATTTTAAAATCACACACAAAAACCATCTGGGGGTGGAGAAAACCAACAAAAGCTCTGAAACTCAGAGGTCAGACTGAAATTATGTTTTTAACCTCGAAAGAAAGATGCTTGCCAGAGCATTCCCAGCCAGAGCGCTCCCACACCAGCTGGAAATGAATTTCCACAGCTCCTAGCAAAACAAGGGCTTGTAATGGGAGCGCTGGCTCCACAAAAGGGGCGTGGGAGCACTCTTAGGAGGGAGGACACAGAATCGAAAGCCTGAAATAAGAACAACCCCTCAAGCATCAGCAAGGTTTGTAACCCAGCTCATGGGACAGACGCGTTGAAGCAGGGGTGATGCCGTGCTGAATGTGTGAATGCCGAGCTACTGACGCAGGGCCAGATGCCGGCGCATCATTATGCAAACATCCAGATGTCTCAAGCTCAGCACACTGGCATTCCCCTCTTGGTTGGAAAAGTTGCCTTCACTCCATCCACAAATTCTTCCTCCTTCCTTCACTTTGGATGAGGTTGAGATTAAACACAGCACCTTCAGTTTCAAAGTCACCTACACACTGTCTTGCTGGGATACAATAACCCTGGGGACCTGCCATAGGGTTGGGGACCGGCATACCTGAGCCCTAATCACAGCTCTGAGAGGCCACATCCCCTCCCTGGTCCTCTTTACAGGAGAAGACTTGGCACTTGGCGACGATCAGAGCAATTACTGTGCACTAGGCATGTCATGCTGTGTCTCTGAGGTCTTGCCACAGCCCCATCCTGCCCAGGTCAGCACCAAACATCACTTGCCTGGGACAGTGTGTGACAGTTGTTTCCCTGGAAGGGGAAGAGATGGGAGGAAGAGGACACCTTCATGTTCACTACCAGCTTCTTGTTCACCACCATGTTGAGAGGGACCAGGAGCAGGTTTGTGCCAGCAGCAGGTATGGTCTTTGTGTTTCCCTTGCTAGCACATTTTGTTAGCCCAAGCCTTGCCCCAGCCCCAGGGGCAGAGACAGCAGAGTCCCTTCCCTACCCAGGCTCCAGTTTAACAGGCTGCCTCTGCAAAAGGTACGTGATAGCTGCTCCTCTGCTCACCCCAGGTGCCCAGATCCTCCCAAGGATAACCTGGCAGAGACAGATGTCCCCTCTTCTCACTGACATGGAAGGAAACACAACCCAGGTTTCAGTCCTGCCGGCAATCACAGTTGCCTCCCAGCCCTCCGCGGCACGGCCGGATCCAAACACAGGCAGCTGCGCAATCCCTGACTCCAAAAAAAGGCAGAATTAGGCAGAAGGTGGGGAGCAGCTGGCTGGCTTTAAAACAGCACAAGAGGCACCATCTTGGGGTCCACCTGCCTTTGAAAAAGGAGCCAAGAGGGGCTGGCAGGTCTGTGGTATAGTGTCCATAGTGCCCAGGCTCACGTGCTGCGAGATGGCTGGAAGCCTTCTGGGTACAGGGCCATAACACAAGTTCTCCTGCTCATCCTCTGAGCAATTTTAACTCGGTTGACCCGTCCCCTCCAGCTGATCCACAAGACTTACACTCTTCTAAATTCCTACAGAGAAAAAGCCAAAGCAGCAGTTGCCCCAGACTTGAACAGGCTGCAAGTTTCTTTGTTTTCATTACAATTTCCTCTCCTGATGCTTTTTTTTTAGCCATTTCTGCTCTCTCCCCTGGAGGTGCTGCTGTGATTGAATGAAACAGGACCCCAGGCTCCAATAAGTGTATTTCAATTACATCTGTCACCATGTAACAATGTAATGATATATCATGTGATATTAAATCCATGGTAATCATATCAGCAATTTTTTTTAATAGTGCACTAATCACATTATTACATCTCAATAATTAACAACAGAAGGCCTAAAAAACCTGGATATAAAGCAGAAAACTCAGAGGGTCCCCAGCTCCTGCCCGGGAGAGGCCCAGAGGAGAGCAGGATGGCGAGGCGCTGCCAGGCGGGCATGGCAAGTAGTAAGGACACAGAAGTTTTGCATGAGCAGCAGAACAGTCAGGTAAGACCAGATTCTTCCCTGGTCCCAGATTAAAGGAAAAAGTGAGTATTCTGGAGCTGGGAAGAGTGACCTGACATGTCCTGTCTTACCCAGCATTGTTCCCTTCTCCTCTGCTGCTCCTGCACTGTCACTTCTCCTCCAGCAAACCAACGCCTCTGCTCTGGAAATGCCTTGCAAAGGTGCCATCCTTCTGCAGACAAGCACTGCTGGTGCCCCACTGCAGAGGGAAGGACGGTATCTTGAAAAGGAAGGACCAACCCTGGCAACACGTCCTTACCAGGCTGCTGGAGGAATGACATTATTTTCCTTCTCCCCTTGCACCAGCTAGAGATGAAGCTCAGAGCCCCAAACTCATGGAGCCACTGCAAGGCTTGAAGTCACTCTGATTTTTGCAGCAAAACAATCTGTCAGCTTAAAACGGAAAACCAGTTAAGAATCCTTTGGAGGGCCAGGGGTCCCCTGAGCCACTGCCTCCGCCCTGAGCTCCCACGCGCATGCCCGGAGCAAACTGGGGCTGGACTCCAAAGCACTGACTGCCACACGCATCCCCCTGTGCGGAAGGGAGTCACCCAGCTTTGTGCAAGCAGGCTGTTCCCCCCAGCTCCTGGCTGGGTTTTACTCCTGGCAGGATGAGGGCGAGGACGGGCATGGGCAGCAGGAAGCCGTGGGCTGGTGCAGAGTGCTGGGGCATGGGGAGTCCAGTGCCACACCGGCCCCAGCTGTGACAGAGCTTTCTTCCAGTTGCAGCCTGGTCAATCTAGCAGTTTCCACATCACGAGCTGATCTGAGGAGAGCCTCATTACCTGCCTTAAAGTTCCAGCCAAGCACTTAGCTCTTAAAGACAGGATTTAAGAAATATTTGACTGATTATTTCTCTCCTCATTTAGTTTGGCTGCTCTGAACCAATTCAACCTGTGATGTTGAAACAGTGAGAACGGGAGGAGACGTGTGCCAGCAGTCACGCCATGAACCGCACGCAATGTCCCAGCTCTCCCACCAGCTCTTCCCAAAGGGCCAGATCCTGGCTCAGCCTGGTCCGCACAGCCTCTCCTGTGGCAGGACTGCCCACAGGGCATTTCCCAACACCAAAGAGGAGCCACCTCTTCCTTCTCCCTGCGGGACAGGCATTCGGAGGGATCACTAACTCCCCGGCATCCAGACAGCACCTTTATCTACACTTTGAAGTGTCAAGTGCAGCATGCCACACCTGGGAGCAGGGGATGGAGAGAGGGATGAGCCAGCCAGGATGGACAGCACCACCATCCCCATATCTCCAACTCACCCAGGGCAGGACATTCCTGTATCCTTCATCTCTTTGCATGCTCTCCTCCTATTCCACTTTCCAGCTGTGCTGTCCCCATAGCTGTGCTGTACAGAGGCTGGGCTGCCTGTCCTGCCGCTGCCTGTCCTCCTGCTGCCTGTCCAGCAAAGGTGCTACCTGCCATGCTCCCGCACGCCTGACTGTGCCCCGCTCCCTTGCTTGGGGGAGCGGAGCCTGCGGAGGGGCCGTCGCGGGCCTCAGGGAGAAGAGGAGGCTCCCAGGGCCAAATGGGAGTAGCAGCAGCAAGCCAAGAGACCCTGTTAGTCATTTAGGGGAGATTCTGATGAAGGGTAGACAGGACAGATAGACGGATGCCTCACTGGCTAAGGCAGTGCAGTTGGACTTTCTCTCCTTCCCCCATCCCTTCCTTTTTTCTTTTAATTTTGTCTCAGAAGCCGCGATCCTTTAAAGATGTGCACGTCTCATTAGCTCTACCTTGACAATCATTACCGCTCCTGCAAAGGCAGGAGCAGAGCTCAGCCCGAGCGTGGGGGAGTCCATTACCTTGTAGTTAAAGGGACACTGACAACTCTGGGCTGCCTGTGGTCTGACTCCCCCTTCGAAGCAGGGTTTCTCCTGCACACAGCTGCTCCCCCTCCTGTACTGAGCAATAATCTGCTGCTCAACACGGGCGAGATGCAAACCTTGCAGTGGCAGGTGGTCCCACACCCACCACCAGACACTCGGTGCTCCTCTGGATGGGCTGTAGGGCCAAGTCCATGCCCACAGCCCTTGGGGTGACAGGCACCGAGGCACCCAAACCTTCCCAACACCTTGCACGTGGCCTTCACGCAACCACATCTTACTTCAGCAAATGCCTGCTCCTGGGCTGGACAACAAGACCCAAACCTAGCCATGACAGCAGCAGCAAGCCCAAAATGTCCACAGCAGAAGTCATAGGACAGGCTGGGGTAAGGACCACCATGAGGGCCCTAGGACAAGGGCACAATCGCCACGTATGAATGCTGGTGGCACAAGTGCAACAGGACAGTGAGCTCTGTGCTCATGAACCAGCTTCAAAGTGCAACATACCTTACACCTATGAGTCCATCCCTAGCTTTTCTGGCTCTGCAGGGTACAACATGGACCACCACACAACCAAGGGTGGGGATGAGGAAGGGTTCAAGTAGGTAAGTGTGCAGTGGGGTGACCCCAGGAAAGGACCCTACTCGCTAAAGATGCTGGGTCCAGACAGTCCTGCTTTGCCCCATAGCTGGGGGCTGTTGCTCTGCCTGGCTGTCCCCAGAGCCTGCTTGTCCACCCCCAGCTCGATAACAGGGGACCTGAGTCACATTATGCAAGGGTAGGACCCCTCATTCAAGAAATTTCAGGGCAAAGACCCCGAAGCAACTTCTGACGAAACAACCCTTGCCTTCTCCCAGCCCCATGGGGCTTTGAAGCCCGGCATAATCCTCAGGAGGCAAAGGCAGCAGGGTGATGCTACCGAGATGATCCTGCTTCTTTGTGCCTTGTAGGACGGGAGCTCTGCTGCAGCCACACTAACTCCCCGCTGCTCTCTGCAAAGCCACGGCAGGAGACAATAACGCATGGCCGCAGCTCCCAGCCATACTCCAAGGAAGGATCCTACCTCCACACAAGGCTGTCCAAGAACTTGACAGGACACTGTTTGAAAAAGATGTTGAAAGAAATTATCTCTTTAAGTGCAATGGGAGATATTTGTCTCTGATTTACCCTTGGCTTTTTGCTCTGGTTCAGGTAGGAGCGGTGTGGGACGGCTGGCAGATCTGAGAGCATGGCACGCCCCAGCGGGCAAAGCGAGCAGTGCGGAGGAAGGCGCGAGTCAGTTTGGAGTGCTCCCCATTTATCAAACTCACGCAGCCCGCCAGCAGAGCGAGTCTTTCTATCATTACAGCTCTCAAAATCCGATTCATACCACTAATCCTGCCTTCATTCTCCCAGATTAATAACATCTCTTTCAACCTTCACAGTGTGATAAATAGACAAAGAGAGAACAAAAGGAGAAACAGAAGTGAGAGAAAGAGCCAGAGCAACTCCACATAATAAAGAGAACCAAGAAAGGGGAAAGGAAAAAAAAAGGGAAAAGAAAAGGGAAAGAAAGGAGCTGGCACACTTGACTCTGCCATTTACTTTAGCAGATTCTCCCCAAGAGCTCCCTGCGATCTTTAAAGAATGTAAAACATTGCTCAAAGGAAAGGCTCGTTAGCAACCCTGACCAGCCCAGGTTTGCTGGAAATCTTTTCACTTCCAGCCTCTGCTCAGGTCAGCACTGAAAATGAGTTTGTTGGTTTCTTGTGCTGCTCCTCCCCAGACTCCTGTAGAGGCAAAGCCTCCAGCACACGCTTGCTCTCTCCTCTACTTGCACCAGCTTCTTGGAGGGGAATGGGAGGTCTTGCGCCAGTGTCTGCTCCTGGGGTGCCCCAGCAGCTCAGCAAGACCACGACACGCTGCCAGAGCAGCAGCACCCTCAGGCTGGCACAGACAGGGTATCTCAGAAACCAGGACCATGCGTCGAACTTTGGATGGGGATGAAGAACAAAATTATGACAGCAGCATAGCATAGCAGATACAGGGCCCCACGTCACCAGTCTGGCTGGAGGGCACCCACGGGGCCAGAGGAAAGGGGAAGCCTGTGTGGACACAGCTGTACTGCAATGGGGATGTCACAAGCCCCAGCTCCCCGGGCTGAACCACTCTGTCCCCTGCCTTGTCCCCTGGCAGGGAGCTCCCATCCCTGCCCATGCTGCACAGCCTGGACCCACATTCGGGCCACCCAAGTCCCGTTGGTGATCGTGGAGGCTGGAGCCCCCCTGTACGCTCATGGAGCTCAGCCGTGCCTGCTCCAAGCCACAAGCACCCCCTCCCCAGCACTCCTCCACTCTGGTTCATTCAGAAACAACTGAGCCCTAAGGAAAGCTGATCCCGCAGCCCATGACCCCAGGAAGCCAACCCCACCAGCTCCAGGGTGCGTGGATGGAGATGTTTAGCCATTTCCCACCCACAGCCTTCACCAGAGCCACGCTGTTCAGCTTTTTCACTCTGCCACGCCGTATTGAACACTTCACGCAATCTCCGAGTTATTTTAATAATTAAATGTTTATTGACACATTTCTCCCACACTGCTTCCAGACTTGCCTGATTTTCTTTCCAGTGAGTGACTTCCCTTGGTTCAGTCATTCCATAGGATGCACACCTGCAAAATGTTTCCTCTGCTCCCTTGCAGCCCATCCCCGTGGAGTCCTGGCAGGTGCTGTGCACACCGAATAACACCACACCAAGCCCAAACGAACAGCTGGGGCAGACCGCTGGATTTCTGGCCAGGATGATGCTCTATTATGGCTCTGCATTCACAGCCTCCGCGCAGAGGCTGGGCTAGGTTGGTTTTTTTTCTCTCTTCTTTTACACTGTTCCATATTACCCCAGGCTTTGAAGTACAGAGAAAAGCAACACTCAATGATGTGCCTTTTTTTTTTTTTAAAGCTACCTTTATCATAGCAAATCTTTTCCTTCTCCGCTGTGTTGCTGCAGATAGATATCAAGCAAAAAGAAAGTCTCCTCTTCTAACAATGGATTTCCCTTCCCTTCTGAACTTCAAATAGAAAACTCTTATCTACAGCCACAGTTGACCAGAAGAAGAAAAGAAAAGAAAACAGACATATGAACTGAACCCAGGCTCTCTTTCTATTTACTCAAAAAGGCTGTGCTGGGTTCTTCACGCAGAGATGCTCTGAACATGTTTATAGCACGTATTTACTCACTTTACTAGCTATCCCCCCACTATGGAAACCCACCTTTCCTCCAGAAAACTCTCTGCTCCATGTTCCCTCTGCCATCTTTTCCTTGCTTAGCAAGCTCCACGCACCTGGGCCATCCAGCACAACAAAGCCCACACCTAAAGATGGGGACAGCAAGACCTCTTCAAACTCAGCTAAGAGTAGCAGCAAGTGATGCCCCTAGCTTACTTAAAACATCACTTCTATGTAACACAAGTTCTTTAAGGGACAGGATGGATTACAGGTCAGACCTTGCTGGGTATACTCACACAAGATGCCTTGAACAGCCCTGGCTGAGATGTGCTGCTTCAGCCACCCACGACCTACCCACACACACACCCTACGCGATACCCGTGTGCCACCGCTGGCGTCAGCCAGCTCCTCAGTGTGTTTTCACATCTCCCTTTGAACCATCTTCTTGCCTTTGATTGAGCTGCTCCAAGAAGAAACGTACAGAACTGTGAAACTTCTCATGCCCACCCCAGTCCCTGGGGGCAGCCCTCTCCTGCCCTGGCTTTCCTCCCCTCCAGCTGCCAGATCTCCAGAGGGTCACCATCAGGTCCCAGCTGGGTTGAACACCCACCTCCTGGGACTCGATGAGGTCCAGCTGCGGCCAAACCACCCTTGCTCCCTGCCCAGCTAACAGAAATTAAAATGTGAGCACTGTACTTAACAAGTAACGCTTCTCCCAAAGTCGCAGTGCCAGGATCAACATGCACATAGCAAGAAACCCAAGGAGGCAGGTGCTGCTGTCTTCCCCACCTCCCAGCGTGTCTGAGAGGCAATGTGTGCTTCTTCAACTGTTCTCGCTTTCAGCCGTGACAGACATGGTCACACAAGCTGTGGGGAACCTGGACTCACGGCCGTGAGCCATGGAGCTCCTATTCCTTCTTATTCTCTCAAACACACCTTGAGTCCGGCTAGATGGACAAACCGTCCTCCCAACCACTTGTGGCACCATGGGCTCTGCCACCAGAGGTGGACACAGCTACTGCCATGTGCAAGGGGGACCCCAGACGAAGAGATCTGCTGCTGAAACTGGAGCCAAAGTCCCAAACTGATGGGGGCAGAGAGGGCTGGAAACTTTCCAGATCATTTTCCATTAGAAATAAGAAGTATCCTTAATCAAAAGCCAAATCTCACTGTCAGGAGAATTTGGAGCTTCCGGCCAATGGGAGGATGAACTCCCCACCTGAGACATGGCCAGGAATCCTCCACAGTCATGTATGGGGACAATGTGCAAGTCCAAGCTCCGCCTCATTCAGACTCGAAACAGTTTTGGTAACTCTACCTGGCTCCAAAGCGGCCCCCAGCCAGGAGAGCCCAGCTCGCAGCCCCAGTGGTCCAGCAGGGTCTTCTGCGGTCCCCAACAGAGCTTTCCAGGCAGCAGCATCATTCCCTTCACATTAAACTGCACAAAAGCCCCCAGTGCTCTTCCCTTGGGGCAGTTCCAGTGTTGCAGAAGGCTCCTCCCTGTGGAGCCACAATGGGAAGATCCATCAGACAAAGCACCTTCTCTTCAAGCTGTCTGATGACAGATGTTCAGCCAACGGAGCGGTGGGATTGGCAGAGCACCGCAGAAGCGCTTTATAATTCCTGCTCCTCTCCTCCTTTCTCAGCATCTCCCGGGAGAGACACGATGATGGACGGTGACATAACTGACTGTTCCCAATCAAGGTAATGTAAGTAATGACAGCTGACGTGATTCCTGGAACGTGCAGGCGCTGCTGGCCCATGTGCCTTGCCTACCACAGGTACCACTGCCAGAGCTCGTACAACGTGATTCCTGGAACGTGCAGGCGCTGCTCGCCCATGTGCCTTGTCTACCACAGGTACCACTGCCAGAGCTCGTGCGGGGAGAGGAGACTGGAGCATGGAGGCCTGGCTGGGGGACAGGGAAGGAAGAGCCCCAAGATGCAGAGGCTGTCTCCAAACTGGCTGCAAGTAACTCATTACATCAGCCTGCAAACTGAGCAGGAGCCAAGGGGAGGTGGGTAGCACCTACCTGGTGGAGCAAACCCCTCCTGGGCTGGGCACAACATCTGTCCCAGACCTGGACACCACCTGGGACTGTAGTGCCTCCATTCCTTGGAAAGTGGCTTGTTGGGGCCTTAACCTGTGGCCCCTCAAGGTTTGGCAAGGCTTTTACTGCTCTGGCCCTGCCCCTGCTCCCCTGCACGATCAGTGACTATCTGGAAATAGCAGTATTAAGTCAACAACCTGGAGCTCACCTGCCTGTGCAGCTGGCACACAGGCAGCACCATGTCATCCGAACCCAAGGCACTGGGGTGCAGCAGCCCCAGATTGCACACATGGGTGTACGGAGACTCACAGAGGGAAATTACTGTGCAAGCTCATAGCCGCAGTCTTCTACCAGAGCCTTGAAATTAGCAGGCATATTTAACATGCAGAGAAGCAACCGATTAATAACCCAGCATTGACTTAAGAAGACCTTGAATAATACATAGTGCTTGTACATGGAAGGGGAAAAAGTCAAGTCCTTCTGCTTGTCAAGTGTATCCGCCTCCCAAGCACCAACACTTGACGAGAAACCTCCCTGCCAGCCAGCCACAGCTTTAAGCAGGTCTTGAGAAATGCCTTTTACTAAGATGAATGGCAAAACTTTGTGCCAAGTTAGACAGGCATTTGGACAAGTCCACGTCTGGTGTCGTTTTAAATGTAATTAGCACTGCCTGTTAATAAAGTCCCTTTAAACCTGCCAAGCAGAAGACGACGCTGAGCATTTGCAGCCCACAATGATGAGCCATGCAGATGCCCCATGTTGGCTAAGCTGATGGGCAAGAGAGAGGGTCTTACCATGAGGCCACCCCAACCTCTCCTCCACCCTGTCGGCGCTGCAATCCTCCCAGCAGCTTGGCCACGTCAAGGAAAAGTCAGACCCAAATAGACAAAAGCTTGGCAGAAGTTCAGCTGCAGGCGCTGGGCTCCACTGCACGATGATGACAGCAGATGAAGCTATGAATGGACTATTCCCTTCCACAGCTTGATTTTGGCTTGTTGTTTAATGCTGGTTTTGGTGTGAGACACTGAGCAGTGGTTTCAGCATCCCTGTGTGGTGCTGTCTACTTTGCTAAATAACGATGGCATGAGAAAAATTTGCTCCCTTTTGGGAATATTCCAAACCAGAACTACCTGAAAAATGATGTTTACCTGGACAACAGCCACTATTTTTATATAGGGCTGCATACACAGTGTCCATTGTGAGAGGGGCGGAGTGCTGCAGAACACCAGGGATTTGTACATCATCAGTGAAATACTGTGAATCTGAAATGCCTGCTCTAGTGGTTGGCAACCCTGCCCACAGCAGGGGGATTGAAACTAGATTATCTTTAAGGTCCTTTTCAACCCAGGCCATTCTATGATTCCATAATTTTTGAGATGGGGAGAAGAACTGAGCAGCACCTCAGGCAGAGGCTCCTAGCAGCCGGTCATTCTGACTCTCGTGACTGAGTGACCTCCTGTGCAGCCAGCCCATGAGGATGCTGCATGGAGTTAATGCCTGCAAAGCAATTAGAAAGTGAAAAGACTTGCAAACGAGCCTTATGGCTGAAGCCCAGGAACAGCAGAGATGAGACTTAATTTTGATTCCAATCTCTGGTACATACTCACAGGAAAATCTTCCAACTCACCCGTGCCTCAGTATCCCCCAAATACTACCAATTGAGCATTATGAGCCTGAATTAATTCACGTCTTTAAAGAGCTTTAGCATCTAGTGTCTGAAGACCAAAGGACCGTCACTATGTAAAACGTGAGCCCTGTACGACATAAGGTCAGAAGGCCTTTAAAAAAGCAGCCACCCAGTGCAAAAACACAAGGGAAAACATTTGAGCAGGAAACAGGATTTGTGTTCTTCAGATGTAAATCAGTGCCAGCCAGCAGCAGTACTCCAAAGACATACATTTTAGCAAAGAAAAGTGTTTCTACAAAGGGGACCAAGAAAAAAATGAGACAAAGAGACACAATTTTTAGAGTTTGATTTCCAGAGCAATAAGCACAGAAACTGTGCTCAAAGAAGAGATCTGTATTAGCAATCAAATCAAATCATTCCAATAATAAAGAATAGACATCTAGACTGGTGCAGAACTATTTCCAGAGAGAAGTTTGTCTCCCCAACCCTTTCACATCCTGCAAGTGGCTCAACGGAAGAATACTTAAGAAGTTGCAAGTTTGGTCATAATGTGTAAAAAGCCCCTGAAATGCGACATCATTTACTCTTCTGTGGTATTGCTCAGCAGAGCTAATAAATCTTGCATGAGCAGAGCGGATTCTAATTTTCTAATATCAAAAGGCATTTGGATTGAGAGAGAGGGGAAGATAAAAGTGATTGAATCTCCAATAGCCCAGCATCAGTGACAAGAAACATCCTGCTATGGACCCCAAGGAAGAATGGCTCCCCCTCCTCCCCAAACCTCAGGCACACTCACCCGTTCGCACATCCAATTCTCCCTGCTTTCTGCTCGCCACGTCTCAGTCTCCCCTATTGACAGGACGTGGTTTTAAACACAGTTACACAAGTTATCATTTCTGCCTTTTGATCAATCTGAATTTTCAGGACAATTACCCTCTTAATCAATGATTGCTATCAGCAGCCCCTTGGATTCTTCACCAAGGCAATCGTGCCGCCGGGCAGACGGCGTGTGCATATGCAATGAAGCTGCGGGGAGGTGCAAGTCCATCTTCCCCTGACGTAGTCGGCGGCTGAAAGGGTGGAGAGCTGTGAAGGCCACTTCAAGGAACACCTGACGTAAAAAATAAGTGGAGGGAATTAAAAGGGACGTTGTGTGAGGTATCTGTGGCAGAGCCGGGCTGGGGGGACCTGCTGAAAATACCGGGTTGAAAAATAAACCAACTAAACCAACAGATTTACCACCCACTAAAACCATATATTTAAGAGCTATCTATAGCCAGCACCAAGCGCTCCTAATGCAGCTAATAAAGTCCGTTTCCAATTAGAGACTGAAACTATTAGAAGGAGGAAAGGCAGAGAGGCAGCTTTTAACAACCTCTAAAGATGCGGCGTTTGGATTTGGGGTTTTCTGTATTTTTTTCTCCATCAGAAATTATTTAATATCACCAAAATGCCCCTAGCATTTACACACACTAAGCAAGCCTCCTGCTGCTCTTCCCCGGCAGGAGTATGTGTTTTGGTAATTGATGTTTGCACAGAACCTCAGCTCTTGGAGGATGCAGCTCCTCCGAGGCATGTCTCACCACTACAGAAACACGGCCCCAGATATTTAGATGCCACAAGAAACCCCAAAGCAGCTGAAGCCCAATTGCAGGGGCCGTGGATTGGCTGGGGGATGAGGCTTAGCATCCCTGCTCTTGCACGAGCATCACCAGCCCATTGGCAGGTTCATGCCCCTTGGCTTGTGCTTTCGATGCTCCAGCCGAGGCAGGGTGAAGGAGCTCACCGCTCCCACCTGCACATCACTCTGTGTTGCTCCCTCGACTACCTTATGGGCTTACCCCTGGGCACAGGACTCCTTGACACATCATTTTGTCCAAAAAATAGCTCGGCCAGACCCAGGCACCATTGTGTCTTTCTGAACAGCTCCAGCAGGTAGAGAGACTGTGTCTTCTCCCAGGCTCGGAAAGCATCCCGCACCTCTCAGGTGCTGTGTTGACATGAGAGAGCTTTGGGAGCTGGATGGCAGCAGGGAAATGCTGCCCGAAAGCAGCCGAGCTCCCACAGGGAAAAGTGGTGTGGTGGCAGCATGGTGGCTTCATCATCTTGACCACCAGATCAGGCTGGCAGTAAGCAGCAGAGGCAGCGCCAGGTGATGCTGGCGGGCCAGCTGCCTTCACAGGCTGCTGGCTGGAGGAGCTCTCCGAAAGGCACAGTATTTCACCAGCTATTTTAGATGGAGAATTGCCGATCAAAGATATCCCCACTGTGTACTCCAGAGCAATAAAAATAAAAAAAACCCACAAGAAGAATTCTTTAGGCGGGTAATGGGCATTTTATTCCTTTTTATGACACTAAACATAGGCAGCTGGCATAATTACACCACAATAAAGGCATAATGTGCACCTAGCAGAACAAACTCATACTTTTTATAATTAGGCAGAGCAAACACAGTCTGGGATTCAGTCACAGGGTTTCACTGTCTCCTGGATCTGCCAGAGCCCCCATCCCTGCAGCATGCCAGCCCCATTCCCACAGCTGGATTTAGCTGCACCCCATGGGAAAGGCTGAGCGAGCAGAGCATCACCACATCCCTCCTGCACCGAGAGGAACAGCCACACAGCTCCACTGTTTAGAGGAGACCGAGGGAGGTGCAGGATGGGTCCACGTGCAGAGGCAGCTGGAGGTGGCATGTGGCAGAGAACCGCTGGAGGATGTTGGTCACCTCCTGATCCACACTGACTGAACCCACAGGGATGCCTGCAGCAGAACAAACACTGTGGGGCCAAATCATACAAGATGTGATAGCAAAGGGAGATCCAAAATACAGGAGTAATACAGAGCTCTTTTGGGTTTAGCAGCTCCACTGAGACCAGCTCCAGGAATGGGAAGGGCTGAGCATGAGGACACCCCTCCACAGCAAGGACCTTGGCCAAACACAGTCTGCAGAGACGACACCCAGAGGGAAGCTGTCCCCTTTGCCAAAAGGCAAGGCCAGAAGAGAACGTCCCAGGGAAGCTGAAAGACCCTCACCTACAAGAAGCAGCCAGCCTGGACCTGCTGGAGTCTAACAATTACCTCTCTGAAGGCTTTGTGCTCCCATTAGTCCTGATAGCTCACATAACCTGCAGACCTGCCTCCTCCAAAACACACTGGCAGGCAGCAAGTGCGCTCCTCCGGCAGCTGCAGGCATCCACGCAGGACAACTCCGAGTGCCGAGCATGGCCAAGGCAGAGATCCTAAATGATCTCTAAAATATTAATAGCATCCATCAGAGCCAGGCTGACCGAGGTTACAACACTGGGAGAGCGCAGAAAGCAGGCTTCCCTGAAGTTGGCACAAGACCATACGCTAAATATCCAAAGTTTGTTTAAAAATGCATCTGCAGGATGCATGCAGGAGCCGTGCTGGCAGAATGGGATGCTGAAGTTTCATCTCCATGCCACTGAAGCCTACTGGTGATGCCGACCACTGCACACAGGAGAGAGACCAGCTCAGCTACACTCCCTGTCTTACGTGGCTTAACGGAAGTTGGTGGCTTCAATGTATATTGAATGCAATGCAGAAATGCTAGAGCATCTTGGCTCAAAGAAAGGTGAGGGAGGTGGAGCTGATCCATCAGCCATGAGTCAGACCTGCATATTCATCTGTGGACAGGATATCCAAGAAAACACCAATGTTATAATGAGATTTTTCAACATGAGATGCATATAAGCATCTTGCCTCCATACCTACCGACACCCAAAAGAGGTGGACTGAGAACTGGACATGTACTGAGCAAGCTTGGGAAGGCGGCAGCAATCCAGACCATGACTTCAGGATGGTCCTTTGCTAAGGAGCGTTGATGCCCTATAGAGCTGGCGGCAACATTCATGCCATAGCACCCAAAGAGAAGATGGTCCTGGTCTGTAGGAGACAGTGCCCAGGCACCTGGGAGAACCAGGTGCTGTGAAATAGCCTCTGGCAGGGCTCATGCGTCAGAGTGATTAGAGCTGCCCTCTCCAGTGGGCCACAAAATAGAAGTTTATGTCTAGGTGAGGGCAAAAGATGGGCTGTTTCCTAAACAAAAGCAGTCTGTATCTGCAGACTTTCTGGCCAGTTCTTAGCAAGCCACTGTGATAGATCCAACCCACAGGCTGCAGGCAAAGAGCTCAAGCAAGGAAACCTGCAAGTGGAGAGAGCAAACGGCAGGATGGAGCCAGAAGTGCTGTGCCAGCATGGGGGAAGGGTGGCAGGAGATTTTTAATCCCAACTCCGAAATCAACTTGCTTAGTAGCCTTGGGGTTCTGAGAGATTTAATTAATTAATTTAATAAGCGTGAAGCACTGTAAGTTATTAATTTACGAATTCCACTACAGTATCTCCCACCTCCCAGTTCAGCATCTCTTGTCACTTTATATCAGACCCATGAGAAGCAAAAGCCAAGCCACGGTGTGCCTCCATGCAACGGGGCAGAGGCTGCACGCCCACACTTTCCCAGCCAAGATAGCAATAGCAAAGT
>NW_010103383.1:0-64456 GCF_000699245.1 Pterocles gutturalis | reverse complement strand
TCAGCAGGATAGTGCATCACGCTCAGCACAGGGCACCAGGAACATCTCATACAAAAAAACCTCCTTCCACTTAGTGGCAAGCCAGTTCTTACCATAAACCAGCCTGCTGCTGCTGGTGGAGGTGGCAGGCAGTCACTCTCCCTCCTGAAGCCATGCTGTTTCGGTAGAACAATGAGGACTAAACCAGTTAATGTTTTAATCCCCAAGGCTGGAAAATCTGATTAGGCCCGCATCCCTCCCCAGAGAACTACACAGGGCTGTTTTCATGCTTCTACATGGAGCTCTGGCCTTTTAAATGCAGAGAAAAGAGGACACAGCTCCTTTCCCAGGAACTAGGCAGCTGTGCTGGTACCCACGTACAGCTCCATCTGAAGGGCTGGGATGCAGGGATGCTCTGCCCCTCGCCTGACCCACAGGACTCTGGGAAAGGCCATCTTTCACACATTGCGCCCTTGCCTCCCAGCTCCTCCTGGCCTGGAATGCAGCACACGTTGCAGGATTATTGTAAAACATGCCCTGCCTCTAATCCCTTCTCCTCTTGCCTTGCTCTGGTATTGACTGCAGGGAGATGTGTCAGGCCTGGGGTCAGGCTTGCCTCTTGCAATACCAGGGCACGCAAAAGGCTCCAGTCTCTCCAGCTGACTGCAGGACACGCAAGACATCGGAAAACACAGGCTGTCCCACAGCTTCACGTAAGCAGGCACCTGACAGCAAGGCCCTCAGTTTCCATCAGTGGCACTGGTGCTCCACAGCCACAGCCACAGTCCTGCCTGCAGGTAAACACCAGCCCTGTGCCAGACAGACAACCGCTTGCTGGGAGACCGAGGGCCTAATTCTGACTATCCTTATGGCCTCCCTGGTTTGCTCCTGGGGTGCCATACCAAGGGCACATTACAGGGCAAGTCTGGATGGAAGTGTGTGGCACACACACACAGCCATGCTGGAGCCATGCTGTACACACTATTACACACCCAGCTACAGCGAGCATCCAGCTGACAGGTCCCAGTCACACCACGACCAGCCCTGCAGCAACCCCCTGCCTGTCCAGACCTCACCGTGGGGACCATCAGGCCACTACAGCCTGCATAACCTCGATAAGAAATCTTTTTGCAATCTCAAAGGCACAAGTTGCTTAGATATCATTCTGCTTCTATTCATATTTTGCTTGCTTTCAAATGCTCTTTCCAAAGCTTTGTCCTTGGCACCTAGAGCACACTGCCCCATAAACAGGCAGGACCAGGAGACCTGGTGTGGTTCCTTCCTCAACCTGCAAGCAGAAACCAGACTCGTGGTGTGAAGGTCTGAGCGGTACGTTTAACCTCAGCAGCAGCGCACACACGGCCAGATGGGAACCAGGAGGCTCCGCGGTGCAGGGCACAGATGTTCAAGTCCCCCAGCAAGGGGAGCGCAGGCACAATGAGGTGCAGCCGAGCAATATGGCACTCAGCAGGGAGAGCAGCACGCGAGGGCTCAGCAGCTGCCTCTCCGCCTTTCACCTGCAGGCTACAGTGACATGCATGTGGAAGAACCACAAATGCCAACCTGCCTCCAACCACTTGCATAGACAAGGATGCTTTCAGTAAAGCAATGATTGCCATGCACTCAGCAAACCATTGCTTACAATCTCATCTAGAAGACAAAGCTTTTGCACTGGTTAAAAAAAGCACAAAAGCAACAAAGTCTACTCTCTGCTTTGTCCAGTACCTGCAGACTGTGTGGGGCCAAGCACGATAATTGTTTTCCCCAGTTTCTCCTGAATCATCACCTTCTTGCCTTAACCAAGAGCTCTCTGTACCACACGTGGCACCAGGAGGCCCTGGTCCTTGCTGGAGCTGAAGATGCTGACAAATAATAAAGGCTGCCTTGGGATTTCCCCAGTACAAACATCTTGATCTGCACAGGTGGCATGAGGAGAGGAGTGGAGACTGTACATGGCACCCAAGGCAACCACCCCTTCTTTCCCTGCTCAGCTTCTCCAAGTTTCAGCAACGTGTCCCAGGGAAAGCAGACAGCCTGTGTCCAAGTGCAAGGGCGCAGGAAGTGTCACAGCAAACAGGGCACGAAGGGACAAGTGACGACCCAGACAGTCTGCTTCAAGGCAGGACCAGCTCCACCCACACCATCCCCACCATATTCTTCTAAACTCTGAAAATCTCAAGGGTTAAAGGTCCCACATCCCTGCCCTCACCCACAGACTGTTGACTGATGTCCTTCCAGCAGGTAAGGACATGACCAAGAGCTGTCCACCACAACCACCCAGAATAACCTTTTCCCTTCCTCTGAGCACTTTAACTCCTCCAAAAATGATTTCTGCTTAGTCTTCTCTAAGCTGAACATCCCAGGTGCCTCAGTCTTCCCCTGGAGATCACATCTTCCAGCTCTGACTCTTCTTCTGTTCTCTTCTGAGCCTTCTCCACCTGTGCCAGGTCCTCCTGGAGCGTAGTATGCAAAACCGGTTTGCCCCAAAGCCTAAAACTAGGCTCCAAAACACCTTCCCTAGGAAAAGAGGTGAGATTTTAACATGTACCCAGCATAATTTTAATATGCATTAGCAAAAGAGAGTGTAGAAGCCCCTATGGTAAAGAAGTTAATTGGTGTGTGAGATGCCGTGAGATGAACACATGCCAAAGCTCACGCAGATAGCTACGAGAAGGAAGGAAAAGCTGCTTCTTAATAGGACCGACATACTGACATGTCCCCTTTGCACTGGAGTAACTCTAAACGGCTTCCATGTAACAAGATCTTGTCAGAGGCTGTCTTTACCCACCCAGCAGAGTATAACCTGCAGTGAGAGAGGAACTGGCTCCCTATGCCCAGCCCACAACCTTCTGCTTGGCATGAGTCTGGCAGCGAGAAGGGTGCTTTTTCACACAGTTGTGGATTTCATGGCCAGAAGGAATTACTAAACTAATCTGCTATTTTGCAAGCCAGGAAACTTAGCTACTTTCTGGTGAACCAAGACCAAGAACTTATACTAACTCTCTGAGGATCACATGCTCCCAGAACAGTTCGTACAGATGCATGCTCTACTGAAAATTGCTCCTGTGCTTTTAGGATGCAATAAAAAAAACACCAAAAAAAGACAGGGAAACCACAAACCCATTTGATTTAGGCAAAGAAGGACACTGCTCTTTCCTGCCCTCCTGAGATGGGCATGTATGTTACCGCTCAAGTCATCCAAAACCAGTGAAGCCTCTAGACTGCATCTAGAGCCCCTCTCAGCTGTAGCAAGACCAGCTCCTGAGACTGCAAGAAAAGGAAATTAAATGCAGGGCTGGGATCATTACTTTGAAACTATAAGCTCGTGCCACTGAGCCAAAGCCTGTTATATCGACATGGGTTTGTGTCACCACAGCTGCAGAGATCATTCTCCATCTCTGCTTGCTCAGCTCCCCTCCTCCCGGGACAGCTAGCAGCATGGGTACTCCGCAATGCTCTGCAAAGTTAGCTAGAGAAAAACTCTCAATGCCTTGCCCAGCAGGTTAAAGTTATAGAGTGAGCCACTGGAGAACGAGAAGAACCCCGCTGACGGCTGCACCACGCTCAGAAGCTGCCGGCAAAGCACAAAGCACCACTTGCAGAGGAGCAAATAACAAAAACCCCAAGTTTCCTTCCCTGGGGCAGAGAGCTCAGAGTGCAGTGTTGCTTCTTAAAGCCTCCAGTATTTAAAAGGTACTGAATTTGTACCTTGGCTGTCACACTAGGTGCTCTGCTCCTACTCTGTATCACCAGCCTGGGCAGCAGCTTTGAGGGAGGGAGAGAACCCTGCCTGCCAGTGAGTCCCGGGCTGAGAAGGTGGAGGGCAGAGCTCCGAACAGCAACCACTGGCCATGCAGCCTACATGCTGTGCCTCTGCTTCCTTCCTTTCATGCGAAAGGGGATACTACACCCAGCCCTGATGGTTACTCTGCATTACAAGAGCACCCTACCTTAGCACATATTGCAAACCCACCACATCAGCAATCCCTCCGTCCACGTGGTTATAGCCTCTGGGGAAACTGAGGCAAAGAAGTCCGATGCATCGACCCATCCTGTGTCCCCTTCTAATGAGTCCAGGAGGAGGAAAGGGAAAAGACTGCCAAGACATGCAGGCTCTTACCCTGTCTTCCCAGCACAACCCCCTCATGTGTTGGTCTTCCTAGGTAATGCGTTTTCACTCAGCATTCCTTGTTAAATAAGAAAAGGAGGACAGGTCCCTCTGCAGCAGGACAGAGAGGGCTGCTCCTTTAAGGCCTCTCCTGGATGCCCTTTCCCTTTGAGATGACTATCCTCGACTCCCTCCTTGTCTCCCTGTCTTTGATTTAAGAGTTCCTCTCCTGGCCCTGACAGTAAGGTATTTCTGTCCCACAGATTATAACTCACTCTGGGCTATTATTCAACTCCCAAGCCCTGGCCCTGCTGCATTTAGTCCAAACATAATATCCTTCATGCATATATTATCTGTCTCCCTATTATCTGGAATCATTTCGGAATTAAATTTCAGTCCTGCAATATTGGCTTGAAGAGCGGCTCGCTTTATGGGCTAGTCAAAGGTTAGAATACCAATCAAAATAACACTGCCGATGCAGAGAGACATTTTAATATTCCAAAACCCGGTAATTGTAAAAGGACATAATATTTTTTCCCTGATTACCCCAAAGGCAACACATGTTAACAAGGCGAGGGAGAGAGTGAAAGAAATTTCAGAGTACAGACAGCTGCACGACAGATTTAAAGGAGAAGTTGTGGATGGCTGCGTGCTCCAGCCCCCGGAGCAGGAGGGTTCCCCTGCCCGTGCCAGAAGTGCCGCGCTCCCGGGATGCTGTCCCCTCCATCCCCAGCCTCGTGGCATTCATGCCATCTGTGGTCCTCCAAGTCAGGAGCTTTCCAGGGTGCTCTCACAGCAAGGGAATGGAGCAGCTGGAGCTACGCCGAGTCAGACAGTCGAAGATTATCACGGCAGGAGAAACCACCACGATTGGCTGGCCTGAACTGCACAGGGCCACGAGGCTGCCCCAAATTAATTCCTGTTTGAACCAGAGCTGATCTTTTTAGGAAAAAATCTTCCCTCTTGAGCTGGAGAATCCGCCACAGCCCTCAGTAAGTTGTTCCAATGGCTAATTACCCTCACGGTAAAAATCTGCACCTGAATTACCTAGCTTTGGCTTCCAGGCACTGGAACCGCTTATGCTTTTGTCTTCTGGGCTGAAGGAGCCTCTTGCCACGTTTTGGCTCTCCCTTTAGATACTCAGGGACTACAGCCAAGTCTCCCCTACCCTCTTCTCCGGTACCCTAAATGGCTCCCAGGGTCTTTACCACACGGTGAGTGTTCCCACGGGTCTTGCAGTTCTCATCCAGTCTTCAAGTTTACAGAATCCCAGCATCCCATACCAGTCAAACCAGTCCCAAAGAAAGAGATGATCCTCCACTCCTACTCACCACTGCCTGTTTATAAACCCAACAGCAGCCACCACCTGGATGCAATATCTGCACACTTTATCGAAAATGATTTTTATGTTTTCTTTCAGGGCATTGATAAAAGTGTTAAATATACGAGGTCTGAGAAATAGATCCCTGTGGGACCCCAATAGGAAGACATGCACTCCATGATGATTACCCATTTACAATTAAATGCTAGGAGCTGTCAGTTTGCTCATTCTTAATCAATGTAATGTGTGCCATGTTGATTTTGTATCACTCTTGTTTCTTAATCAAAATGTCATAAGGTACCAAGTCAAATGGTTTCCAGAAGTATATTACATTGACGTGGTTACCTTTATCAACCAAACGTGTAGTCTCATAAAAAAAAAATCAAGTTAGTTTGAAAAAATCTAGTTTCCATAAATCCACATTGATTGGCATTATATTACCCTCTTTTCATTCTTTATTAATCAACTATGATATCTGGCTTTTCATTACTTTGCCCAGAATTAATGTCAAGCTGATAGGGCTATAATTACTTCATCGGTCATCCCATTTGCCCTTCTAAATTACTGGTACAACATTAGCTTTCTTCCAGTCCTCTAGAACTTCCTCCATGTTCAAAGACTTATTAACAGTCCGGGGCTTCTCAGCCAGCTCTTTTAAAACTCCTGTAAACCAGCTACGCAAAATGCCAACTGAAAGCCACCACTTTATCAGAAAACTGCATTGTAAGAACAAACCTCTTGCTCAGCTGTATGCCATCCTCTGCCTTCCTGCAAATAAGTTTCTATTGAACATGGTCATCTTGCTGTTAAAAGCATTTCTTCCATTTACTTCCAACTATGAACCAATGCCATTGCATGGAAAACACGCTCTTAGTGCCCTTAATTCTGGAGTCTCACTTCCCCTTTTGTTTCCTTTCACTTCTCCTGTTCCTGCCTTCTGAGAGAGACTTTCCAAAACCAAGAACTCCACAGTCAAGGGCAACAGCTCCCAGTGAAGGAAGGTGTGACAGGGTCTCAGAGCACTCACCCATGCTGCACACCAGCAAAGCACTGAGCACTGTGGGTATACAAGCAGCTCTTTGCAGTTATGTGGCAACATCTATCCATGTGCTTGATGCTTTGGCCATGAAGCACTCTGCCTGAGGAGCCCTCCTCTGTCATTTCTGACCTTACTAGGCATTTGATATGCCCTATAGCCACTAACTCAATAAACTGGCAATTGATAACAATCACAGTAAGTCCTCAAGAAGCTAGACCTCACGAAAGCAACTTCCAGGCATATGGGCCAAAAAATAAACCATTTCTCAGTTGCACCCATTTCAACATTATTCATCCAAAGCACTAAAGTCAGTTCAGCACCAAGCGCCTGAGAAGCCCTTAGAGCTCCTCCTCCCACCCCAGAGGCAGAAGGAATTGTTAATTCAGGAGAGACAAAAAGCTGTTAGCAAATCTTTGTTTGTTTAACATGTGTTTATTTCTTGTTGCCAAATATTAACAAAAGTGTCCTATTACATGCTTCCTCTGTCAGATTTCACAATGTGAGTAGGTGACCTTAAAACATTTGTGCACGTGTATTAACAGGTTGCTTCCAACTAGGAGTATCTTCAGATCAGTACAGGCTGGGCCCGGAAAAGGCCAGCCCTGCACACAGCCGTGTCCCCCCAGCACGGCCACGCTGCGCTCCCCAAGGCTCCATCAGCTCTGTTCTGTGATGCCCAGAGAAGAAAAGTTGTGTTTCTCCACACACATCATTCCAACCCTTGCAGAAAACCTCTCCTGGACTTCAGGAGAATGTCAAACTAGGACCAGTTTTCTATCACTTTTAATGTATCTAAAGACATGCTGCCCTCTGTGAACAGAAATCAAAGATGGTCAAACATGCCAGGACAGCTGTCCTGAGAAAGGGGCAGCTCTGTGATGGGTATGAAGATTTGAATTTTTAAAAAAAATTAATAAAATATCATTTGAAAAACAAGGAATAAAACAAAGCTTTAGTGGTTACATAAAACCTTTTAAGATACTCATCTTTTAACCACAAACATCCAGAGAAGAAATGGAAGATCAGGATAGTGTATGCAGTGTTAAAAACAGCTTCCACAATCCAGTTCTAGAGTCACAGAGCCCACAAGTGCCTTAGTGCCAACCCTCCAACAAGTTACGCCGCACTGGAAGAGACACAATGAAGCAAGAGTATGGCAGAGGTCTCAAGTCAAGAATAACATAAGGGAGAAGAACTGGAAATGCTTATTTGCTCCTTCACACAATGCAAGACCTAGGCATAAGAAAATGGACCTGTATCTTCATACAATATATGAACAAACAGAGTACAATTAATGCCTAATTAAACAGCAAAACTTATTGCTGCAGGATGCTGTAGAAACTGAAGGCATGAGCAGAGTCAGAAAAGGATGTACAAGTTTCTGGTAGATGGATGTAGTAAAACCAGTGGGTGCTAGACACAGTGGTCCAGAGGCAGCCACCAGCTCTCAATCCTTGAACAGACAACAGCTGGGAACCAGAGAAAGCTGACTGGAGTCATGCTCTCCTTGTTACACCTGCAAGCATCGGCTACTGGCCTCTGGCACAGAAAGGATCTGGGTTAGAACATTGGCCTGGCCATTTTGACAACCTCATTATCCTTCTAATGTTTTTCTTGCACATGCTAATTGTAAGAGAATCTAGCTTCTTCCACCTCCTCCCTCCATCAGACCAGTCTCCCCTCTGTGATGTGCTCCCAGCCCCACAGTGCTGGCACTCCTGCTGCCTGCCCCTTGTTTCCTGTTCCCAGGCTCCCGGCCACCCTGTGATGGCAGGAACTGTATCTTCAGCCTAACACAGCGTTGGCTCCATACCCGCAGAGTGAGGATCCACCACGGGACTGACCACAGCATTAACTCAAGCGAGACCTGGAATGATAAACCACAGAGGCTCCTGAAAGAGCAAAGAGAGCATGAACGGGAGCTGATCCTTGTGTTAGAATAAGCACTAGTGAATTTATCCAGGCTACCTGAGGATACTCTCAGGGCAGCAGCATGGTTGGAGCTTGTTAGCTTCAGCAGCTTTCCTTTTCACATAAAACTCGACCCACAACCTCCTGCTTTCTGCACGTATTCCTCCACTGGTGCCCCTGACATCCTGAGCATCCAGCTCCAATGATGCCGCTCAGGTTCTGCACCTTAGTCCTAACCCAGGGGGCCTCTGTGCATCGACGTGACAGGTAAATAAGGAGAACTGGCAGCCAGGATGGTGGCTCCCTATCGAGATGGTTTAGGGGGATATCTGAAATGTTGCAGCATTCAAAGAAAGCCTCCTCTGCTTTCTGCTGCCCTCCCACAAGGTTGAGCTAATCGAAGTGAAGAACATGATAAACTCTCTGCCCCGAGTCAGCTCTACACTGACAGTTCACCAGAGATACAAGATCGCTCAGTGACATTAAAAATGTCAGCAAACACTGATCAGGCTTGACGGAAGGGATGCATTAACAGGCGGGAGCAGGGGCATAGTGCAAGGTAAAACTTCAGCAAACGCGGTCAAGTGCACAGGCAGCTTTTCTCCTTTTGTCCTCCACAGAAGACTTTTTCACAGATCCCAAGACACTGTGGCCACCATTGCAGCAGTCAGGTGTGGAGCTCACCACCACCTGCACAGCCAGATCAATCCAAAAGGGTTTCCTGGGGCAACACAAGCGTGGCAGCTAGCGGGGGCCGATTCCCATCTTCAGCTTGCTCAAGAGGCAAGTCTCAGATATTCTGAAAGAGGCCTGGAGGCACAGGGTGCTCACCTCAACTGCTCCTGCAGCACACAAGTGACAAGGGAAGGAGTTTATTGGAGAATGAGCCCTGGGAATGACTGTCTCACCACTTTGGGAAGAGGGACTGCCGAGCGTGGAGCATCTCATGCAGAGGCAGCACAGACAAGGACTGTTTCTTCAGACAATACAGAACAGAGACAAAGAGGAGCTGAAGCTGTGTGTGCATGGGCAGAAGGCATCTGGAACATATTTTGTTGCTACCGCACTACCTGCAGGTACACAAACATGTCTGCTCCATATACACACCCTTCCATAAGTAATCCCACTCTTTCGTATTGCTTTGTATTTGCAGCAGCAGTTCCCTAACTCAGTAGACTCCTCTTGGTATCGCTGCTCACAAGCGGAGACCCAAAGGACAGATGGCAGATGCAGGTGGGGCCATCCTGCACAAAACTGCTCTCAGTCATACGTGCCATTTACGCTCATATGAACCGTTTTCCTGACAGCTGAAACATCCAAGTCTCTGCATTATCCATGACCTAGAAATCAGTAGTTTCACACCACCCCCTCCCCAACACCTTCACTTCATCGATCTGGTGAGAGCCAGACTCAGCCTAGGAGGGATTTCTAAGTCAGGGATGTGTCAGAGGGAGGGGAAAAGGGGGCACCTGAGCTATGGTGGGATAGATATCTGTCCTTATTTGTCACAGGGCATCAGATTTTAGAGAGTCAGAAAAACTCCAGATGTTTAAGGGATTAGAGGGGTTGAAGCAAGAACATTTCTGACACACATCCCCTCCATGCATGATCTGAAGGAGACTGGAGTCTTACTTTCTGAGCAACACACCTGCAGAGAGGGGACAAGAAGACACAGGTTCCGACCCACACGCCCCCATCCCACATGCTCAGCCTGGGACCCCTCCAGAGAGCTGGCAGGGGAGAGCTTTCCTCCTCTTCCTGCCATTAGCCCTGTGCTTGGTACTTCATGGATGCTCACCAGCCCTCAACTCAGTATCGCAGTACTTGGTGAATGAACGCCCAATACATGAACGCCCATCTTGAAGAACAGCCACTTGCCTGGATGTCCACATTATGATAAATCCCAGCTCCTAGGAGCCTCGAACTACGGGAAAGAGCCCTAAGTTATTCATCCTGAGGCCCAGAGGAGGAGCATGGCTGGATCAACCTACTTCTTAGCAAACATCACAGAACACAGGGATTTTTTTTTTTTTTTAAATATTATTATTCTGCAGCCATCAACCTGCTGGTTATATAGCTGCTATCCATTCACCGGAAGTTTAGTGAACTTCAAATGGCGATCATTAATGGTCACTGAACTGCAGAATGCCCCAATGTGCTTTCAGATTTCATTTACCAAGGACCAGCAATCAGCCAAAAGATTTGCTCTGACAGCGGGGAAATACAAGACTCTTTGACAAGTTCAGCCTGGAATGTGCTGCCAGCATCCCTTGTTAAGTTCATGTTCTACCCTATTTGACGGAACAGATCATGCAAATTGTCCTTCTGTGGCCACTCAGCCTGTCACTCATGCTTCCATTTAAAACAATAAATAAATAAAAGAACAAAAGAAAAGCCCACAAGTACAATGAGCTGTTTACAAGCAAATTCCACTTACCGAGACCCCTAATTATGAGGAAAAGGCACAGAAATCCAAATAAAACATTAAATTGGATGGGGGAAGGGAATCGTACTCATCCGAAGGTTTAAGCAGGAGAGCCACACCAGTTTCTCTTGGGCACAGACCCCATCCTCCCCCCTTCACCCTGCCACTGCTTGTGATCACACTTCTTTTCTTCCCACTTTGATTTGTAGCTTACAGCATCACCACATTTTTCTGTGCAGATGGAGCAGCTGTGCCAGGAGGCCCTGTGGATGCACAGCAGGCTGCTCTTTAACCACCCAGAGAAGGCACGGAGCAACACAAGGCACCAGACAGTAAAGTCCAAGGTATTTGCTTTGCAAAGTGACCACTGATTTCTTAGATGGACGTGCTGCTGAGACAGCTCCTCTTCTCAACAGCGCAAAGGGAAATACCGATTTTTATTTGGGAATATTTCCACGTGTTTATCAACCGTAATTCAATCTGAAGGGAACTAAGCTCCAAGGAGCCTTACATGGTTGCAAACCAAAACAGAGTCAGCAACACTGGGGCCAACACAACCTTCGCTGAAGAGGGGCCTCACAGTGTCCCGCTATTATGCAGACACTGCACTGTGCCTGCCACAATGGGATTCTCCCCAGCTGCAGAACACATCCCATCAAGTACAGTAAGACTCTATTAGAGGAGATACAATAGGGAGCCGGAGGACTCGTTCAGCCCAGCTTCTGAGAAAATAACTCATTTCAATGCAAAACAGCAGTAGTTATTAGACACCTCCTTAAAGAGGAGAGGAGAAGGACAAGGGGAGGGGGGAGAGAGGGAGACAGGGACCATGGCAGTTTGCACAAAAGTACCTTTTTCAGATTAATCCACTGTTTGAAGTAATCAGCAACCGGCAGCCCTAAGTACTGGCACTGTCCTGGTAACCTGTAAGAGAGAAGAGAGAGCAGGTTTGATTCAATCAGTGTCCTGACAACACAAACTCTGTTTTCTTAAGTGCATTTCGTTCTGAGATGGAAGAGACCCTCAAGTCTCCTGTAATATGCTGCACATCAGAAGGACTGTAGCTCTTAGCAAAAAAATCTCACGAGAGCACAGCTTGGCTGAAGACTTGTATACATCTAGTCACATCCAGGCTGCTGACAGCTTTCAGACAGAACATTGCGAACAGGAGCTGTGTGCAAGTGCAGCAGGCAGCTCTTTTCCACAGGGGCCAACCCCGACTGGAGCATCCGGGCTGTGCTTAGCTAAGTGAACTCATCACAAATCCCTGCAAAACCATCCTGCTTAACCAGCAGCTTGCAGGGCACACGGGAGGGCTGACAATTCACCTGTCATGCCCTGGTGCTTTTCCATTTGGCCTAAAACACCGAATGAGACATGAGGGAGGGAAGGAGGCACCAAGTCATTCATTTTTTGGGTAGTAATGCTGCAGGACCAACTTTTTAGGGCTAAGAAAGCAAAGGCTGTTTTCCAAGCAGGTGCTTAAAAGAAGAGAGCAGTCACAACTCTAAAGACGCAAGGTGCTGCACACTGTCTCGCTACAGGTTTGAGCATCATCAGCCAGAGCTGTGAGCATGTGTATTTAACCTCTCCCTGCCTACAGCAAGCTGCTGGAATAGGGCTCACAAAACAAAACGGCAGCAGTAAGGGAGGTGGGTTCCCTGAAGAGACAGCAGGACCCCAGGATTTGGAAAGCTGTTCCTCCCACACTGTGCCAACCCCAGTGTGTTTGCAGGGGAGCTACAACGTGCCCCTCAGATGGGGAAGGCTGAGTCGCAAAGCCATGCGGCTCCAGCCAAGCCTGTGTGGGGAGATGAGTTATGTGAGTTTTCCCCGGCCAGTTTGATCTGATCAAGAGTAATTGATGGATCTTGTTCATTCACATACTGCTCAGCACGCCTGGGGCACTGGTCACAGTATCTTTAACTGAAGCAAAGGAACATCCCAAATAAATATGTCAACTAAATAAATGACTAAATTAGAGCAGTTTGTGCATGTTAAAAGCCACAACCCCAGAAATTGGCTTTTGCAAACAGAGGGGGGTGGGGAATTTCACAACTTCCTTGGGCATCTGGGGCCTGTCAGGGGAGGTTGTAGGGGAGGAGGGAAGAGCTGCGAGTGCCAGCATCAGCTGCTCAAACATCCCAACACAGACCACGTCCAGGGCAGAGCCTTCTCCCACTCTCCATAGTTTTTTAATCCAGACTGGACATCAGATTCAAGGCGAAAATTCAGGAACAAGCTCTGGTCAGATGTGGATACAAGCTAGACACACCGCCTTCAGCTGGGGTGCACCATCAGCACCCCATGCAGTACCTGAGTGCACAGCCCAGCTCCAGACCCCCTGGGGAACAGGGCAGCATCTCTTCAGTCCTACAAACAATTTCTCAATAAGGAGCTGAAAGAGGGAAACAAATAATGCGCTTGCAGATAATGTGAGACCCAGGGTAGGGCAGTACCAGAGGGGTTTGGTCTCACTGCTGCCTCCATTCTATGGGAAGAAAAGGAAGGGAGCTGGCAAATATATCCAAGGGAAACCTTCTGGGAATACATGGCCAACAGAGCCCGCACATACCCCCCAGGGTACTGACTTTGTGAGACCTGCTTAGGCTAAGAAAGGAATAGACTCTCTGTGACAAAACCAAATGCCTGGTCCTGAAAAGATGCACGTGTAATCATTTAGAAACAATAATTTAAGTCATACAAACACATTTGAACAAAGAGGTCCGGAGGAATCTCTTTGAAAGGAGGAAGCCTGTCAAAAGAACGAGCTTCCAAGTAGCAGGACTATGGCGATTTGCAGGGTAAGCAATGTGACTTGACAGCACAGTCTCATCTCTGGGCACGGCTCATCTGATGCTAGCACCATCGCACTGAAATAAACCACCTGGAGTCACTCCTCGCAATTGCAGAGCCGTCACATAAATAGCAGCCTGATCCATGCATTTTACAGCCATTACACATATGTCCATGACATTCCGTAGCTGAACAGACCTGATCAGCCCCAACCGGGATGCTAAGAAACCTCTTTCTCCAGGAAAGCTGCTTTCTACTGGTGCCCAAATCAAAAAAGAACACAAGAAAAAGAACCATCTAAAACAAATGACCGGTCTTAATTACAGATATGTGATCAGCTCAACCTCTCTTACATTGCTCACATTTAGCTAGAGAGGATGATGACAGCAGTTAGCAAAAGGTACATTACTAAAAGATGAGTTTCTCCTCCCAGCCCAAGAGGTTTTCATTAATACAGGTCTCAGCCTAGCTCCAGTTAGAGAAATAACTATCAATTCACCTAACATTTGGATAGGGCCCAGAAGCAGTGAGTATAGCATTGTTCTTGTTAGCCACAGGAATTGACAGCTAACCACTCAGTGCAATGAATGGCATCCAAAGCATTTCCATCCCTGTGGGACCAAAAGGCCCAGTAAACTGGACAGTCTAGTTCTACTTCCACCCCGAGACTGATGGCAGTACGCCCTGGGCGCTGGACACTGGGTTTTTAATTGGAGAAAATAAATGCTCCAAATAAATATGTCAACTAAATAAATGACTCATTTTTGCAAACAAGTAACAACCCAGAAACAGCCTGTGAAGCTGTGTGACCTAAGGACATTCCCCATCCCCCTCCACACTTGTGCTCCCCTCATTTCATGTTAGCACCAGAGAGCCTTTAAGTTTTTCAAGCACTAGAAGACCTATGTTCATGCTAGAACCTGGGTGGGCTGTCAGCAGCACAGACCAAAGCATCAGTTTACTTCCCAAGCTGGAAGACGCAGGCCCGGTGGCTCCAGGCCAGCAGGACACAGCCATTCCATGTGCTTGCGTTCAGCAAAGCATCGCCATATGGGTCTGGTCTGGGTACACAGCGCTCCCAGCGCAGGGAACCAGGGTCTCTCATGGCGCAGAAGCCAGGTCCCCAGCAGCTACAGGAAGGAACACACCCCTGCAATGTCTTTTCCCCAGCTCCAAGCTCGTCACCTGCAGGGTCCCCCCAGTCCTCAGCCTGGTGACCAGACAGGAGTTTCTCCAGCATCTTCTCCAGGTTGGAGTGAACCAGGTACATCTGTGGCTCTCCTGGGGAATAGAAGCGCCAGGGCCTGTGAGGAAGTATCTCTATTTATCAGGGCCATCGTTCACTTGAGCAGCTCATTTGGTAAATGCGCTCCCATGCTCAGTACAGGCTCTTGCTCTTGCAAGAGTCAGCCCTGCTCACTGGGGGCAGCTTTGCTCAAGCAAAGAGCTCAGGATTTGGCCCTTCCTCACGTAAAGGAAAAATGATGGTACATTTCACTGCTTTCAACATTCCATGATCCTTCCAGCTTTCGAATGAGGTCTTACTGCCTCCCCAGACACTGAAGCTGTCGCTTCTTAGGAAGGAAGCTGGCTCTCAAAACCACCCCATCAGCCAAACACTGTGGCTTCAAGTACAACTGCACTTGACGGAGAGAAACTTAAAAATGGCTGTGGGATTTTCCAGCCTCCGATGCAGCTCTGGTAAAGTCTGTATCCCCAGCAGCAGAGATGGGAGTGCACAACCCCTGCCTGCTCCCAAAATGCAGGTCACCTTTGGGCAGAAGATTAAGTGACATTGGGTAGCACACTCCCTTCCGCCAGCCAAGCAAATACAAGTCCTCCTTGGACTGTGGTCAGCAGTGGCAGCTCCGCACCATTTTCAGAGGGCTTTCCTCACCCCAGGCTCTAATTTCCATCCAGCCCTGCTCCTCCACTCTCCAGGGTAAACGGGGCCTGGAGATGAACGGGATGCAAATAGGAGGTGAGGTGACATGGCTGCATTTCTCCTGTTGAAGCTGGCTCTCTCCAAGGCGGCAAGAAGCGCACAGCTCAGCCGTGATAAACGGCCTTGCTTTAGTTATCACTTTCCTTAAGTTAAGGAGAGCAGCCTGGTGATGGATGGGCTGGAATTCGGTTATCAGGGAAGGCTGTCAGCCAGAGTTGCCTATCTCCACACACATTTAGCAGGGCGTCATTATGCGATGGCATGGAGTTAAAATATGACCAAGGGTATTGAAAGAAAAAGAACAGGATTTAAAAAAAAAAAAAGGCAAATTGAGCAACAATAAAGGAGCATGAGGCAAGAACGTTATCGTACTAGTGACACCTTTTATCTCGGTCTGGTTAGCTAGAGCAGGGCACAAATTGGTCCTTCCTCCACTATTGTATCCTCTTGTACAAACAGAGGCAGATAAAATGTGTCACCAGTGCGATAGCATATCAACTTAACCCTAATTATCTAGGGGGTCAAACTAAGAAATAGGGGTTTCTCATTTCAACAGGTTCCTCCGTCTCTGCTCGGAGACACCACATTAATATGGAAAGGGGACGGGCAGCCGTAATTGATTTCCGTCACTCAGGTGGTCCTGGCGTATAAAAAATTAATGCTTGATTCTCCCAACTAATCAGAGCTGGTTAACGTCCATCTGCTTCTGGGTTCAGGATGTCAGGAGACAAAGAAATTGGGCCACTTTCTACACACTGGGTGTGTTGATATTGAGCCAGTTAAAAGAACAAGTCCCTCTATGGGAAAGATAAAGGGACATTAAACCTTGGTTTTTATAGACCTGGTCTCAGTCTTCCAAAAAAATCCATGCCCTGGAGACCTTGAGTTGTAAGAGATGAAGAACATTTTAATTGTGTCCCAGCCAACCTCACTGCACCAGGCTGCAAAGGAGAAGGCAGGCAGGCTCCTGCCCTGGAAACTTCTTGCTGAAGGAGGGCTGGAAAGCCTGAAGGAAACTGCTTGGGTGCTGCAGCACACAACAGCAACAAGGTGAGAGCCAAATAGAGAAGCTGTCAAGTCATCTCAGCCTGACACCCTAGATCAAAGCAAGGCTGGTTGAGGGGTCACTCTGGACCATGCGGTGCAGAGGTGCTGCTCTGTTTTGATGTAGGGTGGGATGTCTGCCAGGCCGAGAGGAAAGCTTGGAAACCCTCTAAGAAAGCAAGCTAGTGAGAGAATAACATCGTGTCCTAAGGCACCTGAGATATTTTAGCAGAGAAACAGCACTATGACAGGCAAAGCCACCATCTGTCTGCACTGAACCTCATGGGAGCTGGAGCCAACCTAGGAATTTAAAGCAGTTTAGGTAAACCCACACCCTCCCAAAGAAGCAGCCTTAAGTTGATCCATACTTGGTTAAAATAGCAGGTCCCAGCCAGGAGGGTTCAATGGCCTGGGGACGCAAAGGGGCAAGAGCCTGCTCCAAAGTGCTAAGACTGCGGGAGCATCTCACGGAGGTGCAGAAAGCCTGTCTGGGTTTTGCCAAAACCATCATGCCTGGCCAGGAGGGCTCCAACGGCGAGATGCCACAGCACCCACACACAAGCAGAGCATCCTGGGTACACAGCACAGCCCAAGCCATGCTGCAGCCTGCAGAAACTGAAGCATGCTGACCCATACCTCCAAAAAAAACCCCCAGCCCCAACTCCTCCATCCCAGTAATTCAAGTTAGACTGAAGCAGCTTTCCTGCGTTATCCAAGGCTTTGGCAGGTAGATGTCTCCTCCCCAGCACTGGAGTCACCATGCCACTCAGCATAAAGAGGCAAGAGCAGAGTCAGTCTCCACTCACGCTCCTGTCCCAAGTGAAGGATAGAGCGATGAACCCCCTGCCAGACCTCTGGCACGCCACTCACACGCTCCTCAGCTGCACAGACCTGCCAAGAAGCCAGAGGAGCCCACTTATCCTTGCTTCCCACTGGATGAGCCCTTGCCAGGTGACTGCACCCTGCTCTCTCTGGGCACACTCATGGTGCCATCCCTCTCTGTCCCCCATCACTGGGAGCCAAACCACCTCAGCACAGCTGTACTTAAAATTCACAAGCAGTAGCTGTGGAAACACAATACATTTGGAGAGGGTCTGAAACCCTGAGACACGTCCCTTCTCCCTCTCTCTTTGCTTTCCTTCCACCCTCTCAGTTCTCTCAACCACCCCCAAACTTGTCACAGTGCAACAAGCCTAGAAGCTGCACATCAGCTTTAAATATCAGCATGCGTGAAGCAGGGACATGAGAGCAGGGAAGTGGGAACAGACAGAGTAAGCCTCCATCGCCTGTCAGGAAACACTAATGAATTTCAACACCAGCAGCCATTGCCTCAGACGGGCTGGTGAGAGGAGGAGACGGAGTTACAGCAAGGAGGCTTTGCAGGAGCAGCCTGCCTTTTTTCAAAGCCCCCTCTGTTAATAAATGTCATCACTGAGCGGGCTGCAGCAGTCCTCAAGCCAGGATGGGGTGGGCCGGGGGGAGACAGGCGACTGACAGCACTCAGGATGCCTGGGCAGCGCAGCCTTTTCTTCTGCTGCATCCCCAGACAGGAGCCAGGAAAAGGAAGGAGACGGGACGGGACATGGCTGTTGGCATGAAGCTATCTTCCATTAAGGTCCCAGTACCTAAATACCAACCTCCACAAGGAGCCACAAATGCCACTCCCCAGTCCTGCTCACCGGGATGGATGGAGGCTCTGCAGAGAACGGCCCTTGGGATGGGCAGAGGGATGCAGAGACATCCAGACACACTGCCTGTGTTCCTTGCAGCAGCAAAGGGTTACAGAGCAGCCTGTTCCTTTGCTAACACAAATGCATTCCCGAGGCAGTGCAGGAAGAAGTATCCAGCACAGGGCACTGCACGGCAACCGCACCGATGCACAACATGAAGGTCAGCGCAAGTCTTCTTTACAAATGTCAACCTGTCATGTCTGGATATTAATGAGGGCTGACCAGCAGCTAAAATGCATCCATGCTCCATTAGTAATAAGAGACACAGGATGCAGGAGAAGAGCACACACCACGGCATGTGGAGGCACCCATGGGTCTGCAGGGCCCAGCCCGGGGAGGTGTGGTGATGCACAAGATAACCAGTGCCACTCCAGCTGCCCAGGAAGGAGAGCAGTTACCACACAAACCCCTTCACTGGAGTGTGTGTTATCTTTTCCCATCAATCTTTAATTGGATTAGTGTAATGAGGCCACAAAACCCAGGCTAAGCAGCGAGGCTAATACCTGGCACTTTCAGACCTTGCTTTCTTTTTCCATGATGCCCATTCTGGCCAGTGCTGCTTTCTCTCTCTACCAGGCATATTCCTGCCTAGGAAGCTTAAAAGGTAAGCTGCAAGCCTTGAAACTCACAGCAGCACTGGCTGAAATGTCTGAACACTCACCATCCATCATATGCTAACAGCCAGATCTCCTCTAAATTTTTGCTGGGCACAAAGAAATTTGAGAGAATCTCAACACCCATGCTTCCCAAGCAGCTAGCCTGCAAAAAGGCTGTTACCCCAGACTGCAACCAGAGCAATGTATAAACAGGAGAATAATTCTGCCATAAAAAGCACACAGGACAAGTGGCTCGTCGTGACTCGCTCATCCTGCAAAGCACTGCGTGCTTTCCACTGCCATCAACCTTAATGAAACATGAAGGCATTTAACACCACACGAGATCTGGCCCTTTTATGGGTATCTGTCTGTGCGTCAGCTAGATGCTGGCAGAGATGCTATCTCAACATTAAAAGCAAGGCAGTAACACCGCAGGTATTCAGCCTCCAACAGAAGATGTTCATCAACAATTGCACACACATGATGCTATAATAAATCTATGTGCTACTGCTTAACAGCTTCTCTTAAAAAGATTCACAGCTCTATTTACTGGGCCTGATTCTGCTGCTATGCATGTGGGAGTAAATCTGGAGTAACTCTACCTGGAGTTAGTAAGTAGCCAATAAGAGTAGGATCAGAGTTGAGCCTTTTGATTTTTAAATAACTACTTAATTACTGTGCAGGAAACCAGAGCTCACTGGCTCCACGGTTCAGCTGAGGTTAGGAGTGCAGAAGGCAGAAGCTCTGCACTCCTCTGTCCCCATTCCTCTAAATCAGTGAATGGGTAGAGCAAATGCTCCCACCAGCCCTTCCAGACAGAGAGGACGACTGGGTGGACTTCCCTTTGACATCAGAAATGCATCACACTGCTCCCAAGGAAAGAGAAACTGGGAGGTCTCCAAGGATGAGGTTGCCCCCCCAGCCTTGGGAACCTGACACTATGAAAAACCTTTAAAAATAGATTTCTACACACAAGCTTGCTGTGACAGTCTCTCTGCTTACTAAATACAGTATCATACAGCTTCTTAGGAATAGGAGTGTACAAAATTGGATACTGTGTACATCTATCACACAGGCATGTTCTCAGTGAAAGTCACCTGTCATGACCACAGGCTGCAGCAGGTGAACTTCCAATTTGTCATCAGGAAAAACACTTCATCGTGCAGGTAATAAAGCACTGGAACAGTTTGGTGGGGGAATCTCCAGGGGAATGTCCTCCCCCGGAGACATTCAAACTCATCTGGAGAAGACCCTGAGCAACCTGATCTAAGTTTGAAGTTAGCTCTGCTTTGAGCAGGGGGCTGGATTAGAGATCTCTATATGAATCATCCTGTGATTCATACTGCAGCGGAGCCTGCTTACACAGAGCGTGCCCCTTCTCTACATATGTGGTCTCTTATGAAGTCTTTCATACAGACACTAATTTAGTAATCGCCTGGTTCTCTGCATACTAGCTGTTCTAAGAGGGAGTGTTCAGACTCCTGCTGCAGGATACTACAATTACACACTAAGTAAGGGAGTATATCTGCTGCAATGGAGGCACCCACAATGCATCGTGTCTAAGCCCCCTGGAAACCAAAAAATGCATAGAAATAAGTTAAAAGTAAATGCGCTTCTCCTCTCAATGAACAATTCTCCTTGAAGAAGTATATCTCCCCAGGAAACTGGGGCATGCAAGACCTAGAGCAAGGCACTGCTCTAAGACTGAGAGGACACATCCAGTCCCAGTCCTTCCTTAGACCCACTGTGCGAGAGGCAGGAGGAAACCTTGTCTCTTCCATGCCTGCCTGTCCAGACCATTTAGCGTATAAACTCTTCAGGACAAGGGCTTCTCTGCTATGAGTCATAAACTGCTTAGTGCCTAATGGTAAAGCCTATAGACGCTTAACATAATACAATCATGTCGCTTAAAGGCCATTAGTCTCCAGTCTAAACAGCAATTTTCCAGTCACAAAGGGGACCTGCCAACTCAGGAAGGCAGCAGAAGGGACGTGGGTGGCCAGTCGGGTCACCGGACTTGAAGACACCCGACGTGAAGCCCCAAGCAGGACGGAGCACAGCCAAACAGCATGGGGGAAAGCCATGGCAGCTCTAGCAATCAGAGAGCTTTCTCTTTTGGGCCTTCTTGAACTACTGGAATCAGCTGAAAGCCCCTGACAGCCAAGTGAAAAACCTCTCCTCCAGCCATGGTTGTACCGCTTGCAAGAGGGGCAGGAGCCCCTCACCCACATAGTGGGTTCTCCAGCCTTCTGCATCACCTCTCTTCCCACTAACTGAAGCAGATAATTTATCTACATGAAAATATGCCATTCTGTCTTGTGACGCTGTTTAAACCCCTCTTCTTTCCTGGCACCATCTCTGCCACCCTCTGGTACCACATTGCCCAGCTCTACTCTCTCAGCTGACTCCTGTGATCGCCTCTTCTTCCTTCTCCCCACTAAAGGGGAGACAGAAATCCTATAAAGAGCCAGTGGGATGGGGTAAACCCCTTGCCCATTGCCTCTGATGATACATGACCCAAAATTACAGCTTCACAGGCTCTTGGCATAGCCTCCAGGCTGGCAGAAGCAGGGAGCCTGGCCCGTCATGTAATAGGGTCTGAGCACAGGTTTCCGTGCAGCTGCAAATTACATCTGCACAAGGGGAAACAAATTTGTCTTTTCCTTGTGGGAAAGAGACTGCTCCCCACCTCCAAGCACAAGCTGCCATTAGTATTTGCTCCGCCAGAGAGAAAGAGCAGCGAATCCTCCAGAGCAAAGGACAAGTGCAGCAATTAGGATGCAGGGGCTGCGGGAGCTGTTTAACAGCACGACCCGGAGGTCAGTGCCGCTGACTCCCAGCCCTGCATAAATATTGTATGAGTCGGGGAGAGGGGCTGTTACAGCCACCCTCAGCGCCAGCCCTCCCCCCTCCATCGCCACTTTGCATCTAGCTAGATACGCCAGCAACATTATTTACAGATGTGACAGTCGGGAAAATCACTTGAGTAACTAGGGGAATGGGAAAGAAGGTTGCTCGGTGGAGCAGGCACCTGGGAGTGGGCTCCCACCCGCACCTTCTGCTTTCCCTTCCAGGGTGCTCCTCTGCATGGCTAGCTGCCAGACAGTATGGCCTGTTCTCAAACCGGAGGATGAAATACCACCAAGAACAAGGAGGGGAGGCTGTGAGCTCCCCTCTCAAAGGTTGACCAAGGGTTTGATTATCAATGCTGCTGAAGGACACTCCAGCCAGCAGCTGCTTTCCAGTTTCCTATCAGTACCCCTGCTAGACCCTCCCTTTACAGAGAGCTTTATAGCAATATAATATGAGAGGCTTTATAGAGAGCTTGTCCTCAGACTCTGTCCATGTAGCTTTGCAGAAAAGTCCCTACTTCAACACAGCCACAGCGGCCTCATCCTGCAGAGACTCCTCCAGCTGCTCTGTTTGGTACTAACCACCATCTTCACCCGTGACTTGTCTGCTGTTTATTCTCATCTCCACCTGCAGCTTCGGCCACACTGGTTGGCACCATCCCTACTGCATCCTGGAAGGACCTCTTGTTCCTCTGCCCATTTTTTTTTGCTGGAGATGTCAATCAATGTTTGCCGTGATGCTCTGCACAAATACAAACCTACTTCAGGTTCGCTGAGACTGGAGGCTTCCAAGGACAAGGATCATTCTCCAACTGCACCAGCAGCCCATTAATTCCTAGGGACACACCGCTAATAAACATTATTGCCCAGGGCAGCACACAAAGGCTGCAAGACAGGAAACAGAGCTTGGATGTGCTTCTGCCTGCAGTACCCCTCCTGAAATTCCTCTGCTGCTCTATGGCTGGGTGCTGAATCCAGGGAAGGCAGAAGCTTGGTCTTACCATTCTCAGCTTTCCCGAACTCACTGTGCAATTAATGGGCTTAATTATTAATGTCAAAGGCAGGGAAGGGAGGAAAGAAAGAAAGAAAAAGCCAACGAGAAGGGAATGATGTGGGGGTGGCAGGCACCAAAGGTCTCCGAAGATCTTCCCTCAGCCTAGAGCAGAGAAAGAGCCCCTAGCCGCTCTGCCGCTCCCACGGCCCTGCTCTAATGCTCCCTGACATGCCTCTGAAGACAGCGAGCTGTTTGCAGTCACCACCGTGATTTGTTAGTAATTATTTTCACGGTGTCACATTGCTGTCACTCTCTTAACAAAGAGACAGGCAGCCTGAGGCTGCCTGCAAGAAAGAGCCAGCAGAGAAAAGGAATTGTCAGGCACCCAGGGATCCTCTTTGCTTCCTGGGTTTCACAACCAGAGTCCTTACCAGCTTCTGAAGAAACTTCTGAGAAGTGGCAAGTCAGAATCATCTCCTATCCTGGTCACAGCTAGAGGAATTAATTACTTAGCCCCCTCCTAATTTCACCTTACCTGTAAATCCAGTGCAAGACCCAGGTGCCCCTTAAGCCAGCGATTTGCTTCAAGCCTGCAGCAAACACAAAAAACTTTGGCAGTTGATGACTTCTATCACTCTCCTCCAAGCTCCAATTTCTTTTCATGTGGTCTTGCCATCAGACCACGCTTCCCAAGCACAACAACCCTGATGACAAAACCCTGCCTAAGCCTATCACCCTTGCACGTGTTAGCACTCCAGACCAGCCACGTGTGCTCTCCCTACACCAGACTCATTAATTCCGACACGCTGCTGTGCTCTGCGTGGCAGTAACATTTCACTTGGCATTTCGCAATGCCAGGGGACCTCAGCAGCTTCCTCACACCTGAAATACACAGTCTAATGGCTTGCTGTCTCTGTTTTCTCATATGCAGTGCAGTGACTTGACAAGAACCTCCCCCTGAACCACCTCCCATCCATCCATCCATCCATCTCACACCTGCTGTGCGACCGCAGCCATCCATCCTTTGGCCGACTTGTCAGTCCAAGGTAATCACTCCTTTTCCAGTAAGCGTGGAGCTTGCTTGGGCCCCCAAGGATTGGAAGCTATTTTGGCACCTGAAGTGTCACACAATATAAGGATATGGAGATGAAAGACTGAGACACCTGGCCAGCCAGCCTGTAAAGAGCTCTTGATCTCTATGCAGAAAGCAAGTGGACTTCCCCCAGAGCAATTCGAAGTTTGAATTACTCCTGGCAGAAGCGTTCTTCCCCTGCCTGCTTACTGATGGTGCACAAGGGTCAGTCCCCACAGCCGTGGGGAGACCTGGGTATTAATTCACCCTCTTAGCACAGGGAGAGTTTGGAAATATTAAGCTTCACAGTCTAAGCAAAACCCTCCTGCAATTAACTGCATGGAAGAGCACTGACTCAGAGGGCAGCTCCTTTTCAGGGATCCTTTTAATAACCAAGAAGTGGCACATACATGCTGTGAAGAATTAGGATCACCATTGGGAAGCTAAATGGTCCATAAAATGTAACAGTTCTCTTCAGAGCTGGGAGCACAGCGAGCTGCAGGAGAGGTCTTGGCAACCTCCCACCAGCCTCCTCCCTCCGCCTGGTCTGCAGGGGACACACATGACTCCAGTCAGGGATGAGGAGCTGGACCCAGCAGGTGCCTGGGTACCTCTGGTACACCACTGGTGGTCAGCACTGAGACCTGTCTCCACACCCAGATGGAAAAACTGAAGCAGGGAAATCAGAGATGACCAAGAGACACCTACAGAGGGAAGCTGAAGTGTCTCCCAGAGTAAAGGTGATGGGTGGAGGGGAGGAGAAAGCACGCCTGGAGAGAGGCAGACAAAGCTGTCAGGACCAAGGCAGGACAAAGTCTTGGGCAGCATGAGCTTCCCGCACCCAGCCCTGCCAGCACATCGCAATGCTTCCTTAGTCTTCTTCCCCCCAACTCCTCTATTCTGCTCTTTCTTCTAGTACCACCTCCACGTCTCACGTCATTGCTAACACCTGGTCCAGAGCAATCTCTGAGCACAAGACACCATCCTGGGGGCACCAGGCTGAGGGCAGCAGCCTGGCCAAACACACAGAAAAACGCGACTCCAACATGGAATGGACTCAGCTCAAAAAGCTAGTCTGCAGCTCTGGCGTCCTCCTGAGAGTCCTGCACACACCCAGACATCCACTCCTCAGGATGCAGAGAGTCGCTGGACAAGGCACATGAGAATACACTGGAGGGAAAATACCAAGGATGACCTCAAGATGGCCCAGTAGGTCTTTTCCAGCCAGGAGCTTCAGGAGGAAAGGGACTGAACCCATCCAGGAAAATGGCTCCCAACAGGAAACAAACATGCAAACAAAATAAAATGCTTTCAAGAAAGCTACCGACTCACACAAGGCTTGAATAGAGCAAGTGAAAGGGGAAGGATGCTGCTCCCAGGCTGGCAGTATTTTTCAAGCAGAGCTCTCTAAGCAGAGGAGCCATGAGAATATCACTCCCAGATAAGCCACTGGGAGGGCAGCACTGGGGCCAACACACAGCTGTGTTGCTTTGGCTGGGAAGTAAGAAGAGCTGGAATCCAAAGGGAGACAGCTGACATTTAGCCCCAGCATGAAACACAACGGTTGTCTAATGCTAGAAAAATTAAGCTTGTTGAAGTCATAAAGAAAATTCACACTTTGTGAAGCTAATCCCATTTTTCACACATGCCACAGACAGCAAAATTCAGATGACAGACAGCCCTCCCAGTGGTTTATCTTCTGCAGTCCCCAAGCCAACCAGCTTTTCAGTTCCCCCGGGCACAGGATAACCACAATGTTGAGTAGCTGTTAGAGGACTCTCTCATACTGTCAGAGGCCAGGGTGTGCCTTTTACCAAATATCCATTCTAAATCCACTGATTTTGAAACCATTTTGCTTGAATTCATTGTCACACTAGACACAGAATTCACCTCAGTTTCCTGCTGCGGAGGGAATTATGGTTCCTTACTGTATGAGCAGATGACACTGAGACCAACAGCTTGCACTAAGTTCAGCGGGACTGTTTCCAAACACAGCTTGAGTTAAGTTACCCAGGGATGGAAAATCCACCTTCTCCTTTCATTACCACACCCCAACAGTTCAGTGCTGGAAATAAAGTACTTGATGCAATGCCTGTCTCATTTCCCCCCTACACTGTAAATTTATTCCAAGTTTCTCCACCATCTTTCATGCTGTTTCCAACTTCTTTGGTCCTAAGTCCCAGGCAGCAGAGTCCATGCTCCCCAGAGTGTATCGGGCATCACAGCTCAATAAATCTGTGGCCACTACAGCCCTGACTATGACAAATGTCTTTGCTATGATGCGCCAGACAAGCAGCAGAACTGAAGGTGATAGCCCACTGCACAATGATCCCTATGCAAAGATCTCACATCCAAAGCTTAACACAAAGGCATTCCCAGAGTCACACATCTCGGACAACATAACCTGCAGAAGCTCATGCAACCAATGGGTTTCAAACAAAGGCAAGAACAGGAGAGGAGACAGCCAGGGGAACTGCTGCAGAAGGATAAAAACAATCAAGTGTGCTATATTCATTTTAATTAAGAGTGAACAAAGAGGGAACCTTAAAATCCAAAATTTATTTTGTGTAAGTGATATCATTTCCTTTAAAAACAAAAAGCTGGACTGCAGAGTCGCAGAAGTGAATGGGGTCAGTGCTACTCCCTGTAAGTGCTGGAGAAGAGCATGCTCACAAGGCTGCCTTGCTTAGCTCCGACAAAGCACTTTAGGATGTAATTACATGAACGACTCCATCAGCAAAGCTGACTCAAAAGGTTCCTGACCCTGGATACTCAGTCCCATCCCTGTACTGTCGTTCACACCACCCTCTTCCTTCAGCCAAAGTAACTGTTTGAAGAGATATACTAGAGGCCTGGTCAGCAAAACGATCCCCACTAAAAGCAACAACAAGAAGCTAATCCAAAGATCTTGTTTGGAAATAAATTGTTTTAGCATTTTTAAATGCAGATTACTATGTTATCTTTCCTTTACCAGCTCTTTCTTGTTATTCTCAGAGTCACCTTCTGAACATATCTCCTGCCCTGCTGCCACCGAACCAGCCCACCCTACAACTTCTGCCTTTCCCCACAACTACCCAAGCAGCCCCACTAACTCCATTCAGTGTCTGTCAGAAATTTCCCCCCCAAGGAGAAGCTACCAACCCCCTCTCAGTACTGTGATGAAGAACAGCATGCACAAGGGACACTAACACCATTAATGCTTCTTCATTCATGACTTAAGGCTGATCTCAAACTAAGCCTCCAGTACAGAAGGCTGGAAAGACCAACCCATTGCCACACTCGGAGCTGGTCTGAGAAGGCAAGCATCCTCCCAGCCTCTACAACTTGCAAAGAAAGAATTAAAACAGTAAGACAAAATTGAGCAATGGTATAATTTACTGCTTAGAATTTACTAATATGCAACCTAGGAAGAGCACCAAGGGCTATAAACATTTCAAGACACTTCACTGTGTTTTATCACTATATTAGAGAGTACTTGCCTTTTAACACTTACTTAAGAAAATAAAAAACTTCTGAGCAGTAGTTTTCTGTAAAGACATAAATTAGCATGTTCTGATCAGCCATAGTAAGTGTTGTGCAAGCATCTTCACGTTGGACCAAAGCCTCCATGCATGTTTATGTATGTTCAATGTGTTTGCAGAATGATGCTCTTGACATTAAGGTGCAGGTCTGAGATTCAGCACATGTGCCTTCAGCTCCTTTCTCTGCCTGCCTGCACAACCATGGGTATATCCCTTAACCCCACCATATCTGAGCTCTGTAGCTATGAACACAGAGTAGAAATGCTTCTTTAGTTGCCAAGATTAATTCACATTGTGCTTAAGAGCAGGCAAACTGGTTCCATACATGGAGTGAGGCAATTTGACATTTCAGAGGAGATAAACCACACTAAAGAGCTTACATTACAAGGGCTCAACCCTGGCAGACACCGAGTACCCTCTTTTCCACTAAAACTGCCTCCTGCAGTCAGCAGCTCCCTCAGCCCTTCAGAGGCACGTTACCCTCACCACCTAATGCCGCATCAATGCAACTTACTTAATCACTAGTGACAGTTCCATCCTAGGTGCAGGATGAGGCCCAAGCGCTAAAGGAGACTACACCAGGTGTCTGAATCTGGCCCTGGAGCTGTTAAACTTGGAGGATAGCTCCTTGCAACAGGCTAAAGTTTGCTGATCACTCGGAGGCCCGAGGACCGTCTGCCTAACGAGGCTGTATCCCCCCTCATATTTTAGCTTGGCAGGTCTGGTGGTCCTTTCATCTTTTGCTTCAGGTAGCTCTCTTTAATTAATAACATTTCTGTGTCGACACAGGGAACTTTCCACCCAGAATGAATGGCCCTCTCTCATTAGAACCACGACTTGTCATGATGTATTCAAGAGCAGGAGTGTGATTCATTCCCTTGTCTGGGAATGAGGGGTGTTGCTGGGGGGTGGGGGGGGAGAAGAGTCTCTGTAATGAGTGACTGATATTTGCTGAAGTTGATATGCGACTCTGTCGGCTTGAACTGCCTTGTCAGGACAAGCCTTCAGAAAGGTGATGTTCCTACTCCAGAGGTTTTCCTCATTAAAGAAATTGCATCTTAACAAGAGGGAAGGGGAGGGGCAGCAGGAGAGCTGCTGATACTCCAGCCTGGTTCACACACACTGAGCGCAGAAAGTCGGTTGATCCAACCGCAGCCAGAAGAGGATCAGCGCTCCATTCCCGAGCCCTCTCATGCAATGGGCTCTCTCTGGCAGCAACCAAATCCCTTCAACGGGGAATCTCTTTCTGGTGTTGCATCACACCCATGACAGAGCCTTTGTCAGCATGGCCGAGGACCTCAACTTCTTCTGGGCATCCAGCTCCTTGCGACTAGTGCTCCCTGTTGTCAGGGGGAAGCCAGACAAACAGCTCTGTGATCTTCCAAGAAAGCTCCAATGTTCAAGAGAAATGAAGTCTGCAGCCACCCAGTGCCTCATTCCCTGAGGATCCCTGAACCAAGCAGAGGCTTCGCAGGTCCTTTAGTAGCTGAGTTTCCATCTTGAATCTTGCAGACTCAGACAGTGCTAGACACCATCAGCAGAGAGCAGGACCTTGACTACTGCTACTCCTCTGATGCTCTTCTTTGACCTAGGAGAGCTACACGTATCGCAACTCCTGGTTTTGACAGGGCTATTTGCTAACCTTGTCCCCACATCCACCACTGACAGGCTTGTATATTCCTCTTCTTTGTTCCAGCCACTACCGTTGATCCAGCTTGCTCACTCCACTGTCCCTCCTGGTGACCTGGCACCTACCAGTGACACACACACTGGAAACACCCGCAGTGGACAGGCCTGTCTGGAAGATACCATGCCTCACCTCTTCAACAGCACATGCAGACAGAAGCCAAACTAAATGCCCAGGTCATTGCTGGAAAAGCCAGGAACAAGGCTGTATGGTTTCTCCACCAACAGCCAAGCTAAGAAGAACAGAGAACAGGAACTCCAAACCACACGAGACATTGGCTAAGAGGACTGGCAGCTTGCTTCATGGACAGCTGTGCAAGTAGCTGTCATTTCTAAGGATGCTGAGAAAAGAAGCAGCAGAGTTAGGAATGGGCCTGCCCCAAGTCACCACTCCCTAAGCCAGGAAGCACTGCACTCACCTCATTGTCCCAAATTCCTCTGGAACCCAGCAGGGTTTCTACTGTGCAATGCTTCCACCAACACACTCCTCCAAACGTAGACAAGCAGCACCACCTCCCTTCCCACTGCCCCAGTGCCTTCCATGCCCAGTGCATGGTCTCCACATGGTAACAAAGGGCATCAGCTATGCCGCAAGTCTTGTGGGGAAGCATGGGGTGATTCCCCGGCATACCTCCTAGACGTTCAACATCTCTGAGGCTCTATCTCCCTTCCTGAGCAGCCTTGTTTCAGCTCTCTGCCTTCCCTCTTTAAAAAGAGATGCTCAGTTCTGCTTTGCTAAACCCTATTTGGCAATGTGTCTAAACACACGAAAACTTCATTAGTTCAGGAGGGAGACTCGGCATTTGTGGTGACGGATAAAAGTAATGGGAAATGAGACAAGTCAGAGCTGGCAGGGAATCCTCACTCAAGCCTCATTCACTGGCACAGCGCTAATCAGATGTGACGCTACACGCTGCTGCACCCAATCGGCGATGGAGCAGCGTGATGTGCTACTCACCGAGTGGCTGCAGCCAGACTCCCGCTATCCATGTGGCTGGAAACACAGAATGTATTTTCTGCTTTGCCCTGGAGATGCTTCAGGATTGAATTCTGAAGTTAATGGTTTAAAAAAATTTTTTTAAAGGAAGAGGGAGAAATGAACCACTTGCTGCAACCTCATGGCCAGGAGTGGAGTCTTCTTTTCCAGATGACTAGTGAGGCACAAGCCATGCGAGAGACCACTGCAAATGGCGAATTGAGTATCTCTGCATGTCCTGCTGAGCCAGCGCACCCCACAACCCCTATGGCTCACCAGAAATGGGGCTCATCTTTACCTCTATTTGCCCACTGTAGAGTTCTGAAGAAAAAAAAACAACAACAAAATCCAGAAGGTTGCCTACTCCATAGGATGTCATTATCTGGGAACCTTGTTATCCTACTGTGAAAGCAATGGAAAGATGGGCTTTGAGCAAAGATAACTCTGTTCCTCACAACCACCACCAAAAGCAATAAACTGGACTCTCAGAACAGCAATACAGGAGTAAAGAACTGAGAAAAGAGAACAGATGAGAAACAGGAGTTTAGCACATCCCTGCAGCTGTCTTTGTGCTGGTTTCTAATAAAAGTTTAAACAAGAAAAATAAGCCTCACTCTTAATTCAAACAAGTAACACAGGAATTGGCAATATATACCAGCTCTGGATGCGACCCCAGCAGAGACCCAGATTTTGACTCAAAAGCTCTCACACACCACACTCCTGTCTGGAGCATGGCAAATTTCTCTTTTCCACTAGTGCTTGTGCTGCTGCTTCAGTCCTCATATCTCACGTCTCGCTAATCACACCACGAAGAGGCAAGGAGCTGCCACTCTACAAAGACCATTCTGCAGGGAAGAACTGGTGCTGATTGCTCCCAGGCTGTGTGCAGTTTATTTAGGCTTCCAACTTGGGGAAACCAATGTCACACAGAAAACCAAGTAACACTGCTAATGAGTTGTGGATGTCAGTTTAGCACTGGATGTGTCAAGCTCATGCTTTACTGGTGTGATAACAACAAGAGTCTTTACCCAATGCTCTGAGGAAATTAAAAGCTGAAGGGAGATTACAGGAAATCAAGTGAATTTAGCACAATATGACACTGATCTGCAAATACCTTACAGATTAAACTACTCTAATTCTTAGACATTTAATTCCGGTTTTTTTTTTAATAACATTTTTAGGTTGGTGGTGTAGCTATTTTCATAACAAAAAACACATATACACTGACACTTGCAGATCCCACTGCAGGTCCTCACCTCGTACTCTCCAGACACAGTCACTCAGCTGATGACGATGACCTTAACAGTAAGAACACCGATGAAGCATGCCAGACTTCCAAAGACTACTCTGTGATTCACATCCAGTTAGTATGCCAAGATGAGAAAGCCTTGTATGCAGAAGTCAGGTAAGGACCATCGCTTGCTTTAGGTGCACAGAAACAGAGTTCCACATATGCACTCAGCAATATCCATCCCTTTGGAACGCGTATTGGATAAAAGGGAAAACACCACAAAGATCCAGTTTAAACCTTTCTTGGGGTTCTAAAAGGATTAATTTGTTATAGGGAATATCCCAGGCAGTGATCTTGCACTATGCCCAGCACCTACCTGTCTTCTTAAACAACCCTGCACTCCCAATTATGCATGGCAAACAATGATTTCCCTAAGAAACAAAGACTAGGGACAGCTGGAGGCTTGTAAGCACAAAGACATACACGCTACAGGCAAGCATGGAGCAATAAAGCCCAGAAAAATCTCCCTCCCCTTCCATACTCACATCACTTTCAAATCCCAGTCTCCACAGGTCACAAAAATCGACTTGACGCTGGGATCTAAGAGGCCTTCCTTCGCCATCCACTCGTCAACCCTCTGAAAGGAAGGCAAGAAAAGAGGATGAGTTTTGCAGAGACAGGCCGAGCCACAACAGTTAAACTCAGATAAGCTGCTTGCAATCAAGAGAGAAGAAAATTGTGATCTTATCCACCCTCTCCCTCTCTCTCTTCTCTCTTTACTTGCCATCTCAACAACAGCACGTTTGGACCTTTGAAGATTTCTGATAGGAGACATCAGGCAACCAGAGCAGAGATGATCTTATCAGACACCACAGCAGCTCTGCTCATGGAGGGATGGAAGTTGCAGTGTTAACGGGACAATACCACTGCACTATTACTTGGCATTCCTACTCCACTTTTCCTCTCTCTGTACCAAACGGGCTCATACAAGCGAGCGTAACTTGTGTCCCCTCTAGTGAGGAGAAAACACGGGCATCCTGGGGTGGCATCCCTCACATGCTCCAATTCATACGCTCCAAGGGGATATGGGAGAGGGGGAGAAATGGAAGGGCTGGGCACGCACAGGCATCATGTGGCAGTAATAACCAAAGCAATGCATCCCCTTCTTTTCCAGGCTGGGTCTCTCTTTCCTGCGTACAGTTCCAAGGAAGTGCTTGTACAGGGTACAGTGCAGATTTAAAGTGAATCCGCTATTCCTGATAAACTTCCCATAGGGACAGACTTTCTGGATGCAGTTCAGAAATGGGCCATGTTAATCTGAAGGATGCACATCCACCGTGGGGATTAACCAGGAGGAACTAACCTAGACTAAAACCCCTGCATAGACACTTAGTGCAGCTAGAACTAGCAAATAACATGACCAAAATCTTCTGGAGGCAGGTGACAGGCAATCACCTGCTACTCCGCAGCCTTACTAGCCCTTACCAGCAGCATTTCCAGTGCTTCAGTAAGTGAAATCCCTCCTATTTTCCCTCGCTCAACACCTTCCACTCCTGAATAAACTAGCATGCCCCAGAAGCTGCCTGACCTGAATCTCCTTTTAACCTAGAAACATGCTGCTGTATGAACACCTTTTTGGTCCAAATAAAAAAGAAATCTAGAGAAATGTTTCCACACTCTAAGAAGCTCCCATAGAAACATAATGAAGCATTTTCTGTAATACTCTAGCGGTGATGTACGTTCAACCCATCCAGGCAAAGAGGGAAGCAGGCACAGCCACCCGTACGCTTACAGACACGCGCCGCTGCTACGTGCTCCCTGGAGAGCACCGGGCAGAGTTGGGGGTTTGCATAGATGCAAGATGTCACCTTCACAGAGCACCGTCTTTGGCCTTGTGTCACTGCTGCAGCCTTTCTGGCAGAAGATGGCACTTCTTTCTGTGACTGATGGTACAACAGCCCTCTGGAGTAAAGCTCTCCCAAAGCAGCATCCAGCCTCCCAGCCACGCTCCTGCCTCCCCTGGGCTGCTGGGACCTTTCAGCCAGCCCCATACAAGGCTCCCCGGAACAAGGGACAGCAGCTGTAACCTTTCTAAAGTCCCTGATGTGAGCACCCATGAAGCGCTGCCTCCATGGAGGATTTTAAAGCCTTTAATTTGATTTCCTCAGATAAGCAACTGTTGTAATTATTCTGATTAGGAACAATTAGGTAACACAGCAGTGGAAATCCTGACAGAGGCAATGCATCGAACAGCAACCTGCAGCCCAAGAAGGCTCTGCTTGAGGAGGTTTCCTTCCCTATTTGACTACCAACAAAAGCTATTGATGGAGAAATACTTCCAAGCTAATTAAGCCCTAAATGCTGTAGGAATTCAACATTAAGCAGATGGCATTATTAGGGCTCTATCTGCATTCGCACATCCTCCAGATTAGATTTTAGAGGCATTTTCTTTCTATACTACGTATATTATTGAGCATTTAAATAGGTAGAAAAAAATTAATTTAATAAAGTGCTGAGGGAGGGGAAAGAAAACAAAGGCAGAAGCTCCCAGAGCGGTGGTCTCGAGCAATGTCTTGGTGCTTTAAAATTGGCTCAAGCAAGAATCGCCTCTCCTCCTATCTACTGGCAGGAGTTTGGATATCTTGTCAGCACCCTTGACATGAACAGCTGGAGATGACAGATCAATGGTTCAATACTCTCAGCAGTGTGTCACCAACGTGACAGCAAATGTTATTCTAATGAAGCTGTAATCATAGTCAAATTACGCGGTTCGATTCTCAGCAAGGGGAGGGTGCAGTGAAAGAGATGAAGAGGGGACGACAGGACCGGAGGTCAGAGTTCGGGAACTAAAGGTTACTCTGCTTACCTCAAGCACTTGCTGGAGGCTCGGCTGCCCATCCACCATGCCTTGAATAATCCCAGTCAGCTGAAACGAGAGACAAACAGAAAGCAGGCGTCAGAGCAGCACTCAAAAGATCATTAGAGAGGTCTCCTCTCCTGTCCATCTCGCTGCAACCAAAACATGCTCCTGTGACCTGCGTGGACATTGCTGAGGAGCCAGCCACAGGAGAGCGACCCCAGCAGCTCCCCAGCCATGGGCAAGGGCACAGCTTCATCCCAAACACAGAAATATATAGGGGCTCCTACCCACACCACAAACAGCAAACTCTCAGCAGGGCAGAACCCATTTGGGGAGCAGTGCTGCCCTCGGCTTCAAGTACCAGCATGATGCCCAAAATGCTGCCCTTTTTCAACATACATTTCACCAGTTCTGATGTTGCCCTGACTTACACAGGCAGCGGTAGCTACTGGGATCTCGGGCCATTCCCCTGCTACTGCAGTGACACCAAAACCGCAGTTTTGGATGAAGAGAACAGACCTCTATTGGTAAGTGAGACCCCGAGCAGACCCAGCCATCCTCCCCTGCGCTGGGCAGCCAGCACCCCAGCCTTCCCATAGTTTATCACAGCATCCCACTGCATTTCAAAATTGTATTTAAAACAACTGAATGAATCTGAAGAAAACCATTTTCTTCCAGAACCCTGGTCTACCCATTTTTCACAAGGTTCTTTAGGAACAGGTCGTGGCAACAGATAGTCCTGCTGCCTCTACCCGGACTGCTTGGCTGTTTAGAGCTGGACACACACATAAAAAGATGCAGTCTCATGGGCCTCTGCCTCTGTCTGCCCAGGATAGCTTGAGGCACATGGAAAACAGATAATTTTTCTGTCTGCCTTCCAACTGCCAAAACTGTCTTTTAACATATTGAATATCGGAGGTCAGTAGCTTGCCATCAATGTACCCAAGTAATTAAAAAAATCATTATTAAAACAACTGCACACTACAGGATTTCACTTCATATGGCACTTTCCTGATGCTACACATCTCACACCTTTTCATAAAATAAAGGTCAAACACAGCCTAGGAGCATGCCCTGCTGCCTGCACATGCATCCAAGCCTCCAGAAGTCATCGTGTCCAGTTGAGAGGTGCTGACAGCCCCACCACCACCCAGGAGTAACTCTTCCACGCAGATCAGCTCAACCTACTCGTAAAATAAAAGCCCTCTCACAAACCACAGGTCTCTGCTTTATTAAATGTGTGGCAACTGAAAGAAGCTTAACAGTTTCTACCTCTCTGTTTCTTCGTCTGCTTGGCTTAGAACACTAAACTCAGAATAAGGAAGGAAAAAAAAAAAAAAGAGATTAAACTCCAATTAAACTGTAATTACATTTAATGAATACCAAATACCTGACTCACTGAATAAGCTCTAAGTGGAAAGATTATTTTCTCATAGTGACTTCCATGGAATGGTAATATATACCTTTTAGGGAAAGTATTTTAATTTCAAGAATGCAGAGTTCCTCTAGGTGGGTTTCTCAAGTTCATCAAGTCATTATGAGGTGGAATTTTAAGGAAGTGAAGGGACACAGACACTCTTTTATATTCCAGAAACTATTTTTATATTAATTTGTATTTTAATTGGGTAACAGCTGCTACTTACAGGCTTCCTATACTCTGAGAGGCAAATAGACTCGAGAGATTAACACATGGCTCTGCAGAGCAGCTTTTAAAGCTCACTGGTTTATTTTTTGCTTTTCTTGCTATCTTTCTCTTCATGCATTTACCTGGCAGAGGTGGACAGCTCACCTACCGCAAAGCACTGACTCTGCCTCTCAAAGGACAGCTCAAACCAAACCTCTGGAAGTGGCTGAAAGATAAGCTTTTGGGAAAGTACCATAGAATCATAGATAGCTTGGGTTGGAAGGGACCTTTAAAGGTCATCTAGTCCAACTCTCCCTGCAATAAGCAGGGACATCGCCAACTACATCAGGTTGCTCAGCGCCCCGTCCAAACTGACCTTGAATGTTTCCAGGGATGAGACACTTACCACCTCTCTGGGCAACCTGTTCCAGTGCTTCCCCACCCTCATCATAAAATATTTCTTATATTTAGTCTGAATCTACCCTCTTTCAGTTTAAAACCATTACCCCTTGTCCTGTTGCAACAGGCCCTACTAAAAAGTCTGTCCCCATCAGCCAGCACTGATGTAAATGGCTTCTACCACACTGAGCACCTTCAGGACTGCATCTGTTCAGCGCCACACCCGACGGCTATGGGAGGACAGGGGGAAATTGCCTCATCCAGACATTTCCCATCAGGAGGGAGGGAGGGATGGGAAGGTAGATGCAGAGATCCCATAGAAGAGTTACTACTTGATCTTGCCCAAGATTCCTTCCCTCCTTTCCTGCCAGGTCAAGCAACGCACCAACTTACCTGTACAAGAACACATCGCCAATCACACATCCATGCAAGATTCATGCTGCAGAAACTGCACACGTGAATAAAAACGGATATACCTGTTCCATGGGTACATTTCAATACAGGTCAGAGTGCTCAAAAGGGACCAGATCTCTACTCTCTCACCCCTTCTTACCCTTTCTGTTATCAGTTACGTCCATCTGTAACACCCAACCTAGTGCACTGGGTCTCAGCAGCATTATCTGGTCTTGCAGCTTTACTAAAGAATAGAAACATAAAACTGCACAATTGTAAAGTTTCACTGGCAATCCCAAGCAGCACATGGTACTTGGGAATACAAACAAGCTATAAGGCATTTATCTTTTTGTACTTTTATTGTCTGTTCCTTCAGGGAAAAAAAAAATCAATAAAAATTAATAATAAAAAGAGAGCAAAGTACCATGAAAAAGCCTGTACAAGCACCTTCTGTGTAGAGGGAACCTTTCACTTAAGCTCTTGGCATGAGCTTTCTTGGGCATCAAACAAACCACTTGCATCTTCCAAAAGAGCATGATGAGCTTTATATACCTAACAACAGCTTTTAACCACTTGCAAGCACTTTCCACCTTCTCTGTCTAAACGTTCAGCACACCCCTCATCATAACCAAGCCTCATGACCTCTTGTTTTACAGAAGCAGGTCAAGAGAAAGCGGATCAGATAAGGGCTACAGAGTGAGAGCCAGCACTGGAAGAGGTGCTCCTGGCCACTGCTGCGGGGAGCCAGAGGAGAGCACAGACACACCAAAAGCTAAGCAAAAGGATGCCTTGAGGGTGACCATGAGCTCTCCACCCTTGCAGACACCCTTTCTGTGCTGTGTTGTCTTCTTCAAGAAGGAAGAGGGCTCAACCCTGGTAATCTTCCCACATACAGTCTATCCCAAGCAGTCCTACTGCTTCCCAGCAAAGGCAGAGAGCAGAGGGGGAAGGGGAATGCAGCAGCACAGCAGACAGGTTCCCGTGTAGTGTCAACACCACTGCTTTTCCTACAGAGTTTATCTGGGAAACCATCGTATTTCTACTCCAAGACAGTCTGCTGATTACCTAAGCACTTGTCTCTGGTGTACAATCTGATAATCAGGCCTGGTCTTTCTTTGTAGACAAAGAGGCCAATAAATCTCACCCTTTGGAAGCAGAGGTGCCTAGACAAAGCCCTTTACTGGCATTTAGCAAAATGGGTATTTTTCAGAAAACATAAACCAGCTGAAAGTCAACGGCAAATGCTGAAGCTCTGCAGGCAGTGGCTCTGCAGGAGCGGGACACACTACACGCCACAGCTGTGTCCCTGGGGTCTCAAGGGAACCCACACCAGGGGCACTGGGCTGACCCCTGCGCCTGCCTAGCAGGAGCCACCGACCCCACAGGTCTCTATACAGCCACTACAGCCTCCGCAAAAAAGTGGCTGTAAATATGAAAGGATATTTTTGCAACTGTTTTGTAAGGTCCTCAGTACAACGAGCTCACCTGTGGCAGGGTTTCAAAGTCATCCCCAGATACAGGGCCCAGGGACAAGCCCAGTTACCCCTCCAGCATGATCATACTCCCTGGACACCATGGGAGCCCCTGCAGCAGGCATGGGTGCAGCAGGGGGTTGTACAGGAGACAGTGGCTTCCAGGCTAGGATTAAAACCAGCTCCCTAACCAACACTGCTAATAACAGAGAAACTGTCAAACCTGGCGAGTTGGACCATTTTGTGCCACTGATACACACCAGTGGGGGTTCTGCGATTGTTTTGCCCACTGGCCTCAGCACTGCCCACTTTTATCCAACTCTGGACACAGAGGGACTCCTGCAAACACAGCCAGCACACACACACGGCTTCGCTTGCTTGAGGGCTCCACGCAGGAGACACAAACCTGCAGAGACAGAAACATCTGCTCCAGGCTCCCGTGAGCAAGAGAAGACAGAGAAACCAGCACTGTGGTGTGGGAGCATTAGATGGGCTGAATGTCTCAGTCACAAGCTCTGCATCCAGAGAACCTCTCAACATCCTCAGGCTGGAGGCCCCATTCAGCTCGCACAGCCACACCAAGCAAGTCATGCAGACTGTCCCGCACCAACAGAGCCGCAACCTTTAGCAGTGGGGGGAAGGACACAGCAGAGGAATTTCCAGAAAAAAGGAATTTTGGTGGGAGTTAATGAGTGAGATTACTTCTCTCTAGAATTTTTAGATGACATGCAAAATGGACATTTTGGGCTCTAATTTAGAAGATGACGTTGCTTTTAGCAAAGATCAGGTGCAAGCTGTGAAATTTATCACATTTGTACAAGCATATGTCCAGCAAGTCTCATAGGGATAAGGACAGCCAAAGTAGTTGTCCAGCCTTCTAGCATTAACATTGCAAAACTGTTTCCATTATAACCCTCTGTTTTCACACATTCATAGCTTTCTGAAAGTCTGTCTCCTGGGAATAATGTTTTCTGTGCTTAGTGCTTTTTTTTTAAAAAAAGTTTAAATAAAATACCTTCAGATGGTTTTTAGTTACAAGAGAATAAAAAAAAAGTATTTGTTTTTACAACATGGAAATATGGAAAGGGCTGGTTGGTCCTGGAGGGGACTCCACCTAACACAGAGGAGTCATTTTTCAAGTCAGTACACATGGGACAAGCACTTCAAGGGCTTAAACCTGCAGCCACGGAGGTCGGGCAAAACCACCACGGTGTTGATGATCCCAGATGAGATGGGGACAGAACAAAGAACTTGGATACCCTGACTCCCACAACCAGTACTTCAGTCTCTGAGCTGGCCAACATCGAACCAACAGAGTGACAGGAAAACAAGCCCAAAGCAAAAGAACTTAAACTTTGTTTTGATGGTTACAGCAGGGAGGAAGAACGCACTTGCAAAAACAGTTACCTTCTTGTATTGAATTAAAAAAAAAACCAAAACACACAAACCCCAAAACCCCAAAAAACCAATCCCCACCCCTCCCTGTTCCTTTGAGCCTTCAGGTACTGCATTTACCACCTTCATCCTCTCATCTGTATCTGGGGAAAGGTGGCCACAGCTCGAGAGCAGCTGTCCTCAGCAATGAGAGCAACCAAGTAACAAGAGGCCACTTCTCCAGCAATCACTTCAAGTGCCCCACAAGCACAGCATCAAAAAGAAAGTCTTAACAATACAGACATGGGTTATCTGACCACTCTGAAGGACGCATCAAGCCCCAACAGGCAGGCCCACAGGAGAGTCATTTAGAGCCTCTGAACCATGCAACTGTACGACACTTTCTTCCCTCTGACCATGCTCTCTTTGACCTTCCCCACCAAAGAGCAGCACGGCAAAATCACAAAGAGCTCACAGAGAGGCTACAGGATTTTAAGCATCAGCTAACATGCTTTTACTTTGTGGTCACCCAGTTAGACATTCGTTAGCCATAAATACAATTATCTTAAGTAAGCAGATAATAGCTAGGGTTATTTATGAATCCAAATGGAGGTCTTTACGTGCTACTGCAATGACAAAAAATTATTCCCCTTGTCCTTAACTCAAGGCTGGCATGACAACCTGCCTTGAACGTGAAGAGGTGAACCCAACCCCGGTGCAATGGAAACTTGCTTCCCAGGGAGACTCTTGGAGCACTGGGGAACCTTTGCACTTTACCTCTGTACAGAAGGGCGTAAGCTGGGGATGCACCACAGGCTGAACATACATGTGAAAGGTGGATTCAATCTCCATCGTCCTGCCATTCAGCTTCAGGATAGGGAATTCGATGATTTCCTGAATAGGGCAAAAAGAAAAGCAGCTGTTCATTTAAAACAAACAAAAAATTATGCTGGAAATGATCTTGCCTAGCAAGTTGGCTGTAAAAAGAGGCATCTGACAGTCCCAAACAAAAATAAGTCTGACATGAAGCTCTGCACTACCAGGGGGAAAGTAGTGCTGGAGCACAGAGCACATCCAACACTGTGAGCATGGAGGAGGATGGTGCCAATGCTCATCCCTGCTGGGACGGGCAGCAGGGATGTCCCTGTGCTCAGCGCTGCAACCACACACATCGCTGCCTAAGCCAAACCTAAGGAAGATGGTCTGGCACCACTTGCACATGCTGGCACCATCCAGGGAACGTAGAGATGCACTTGCAATGGGCTCCGATCTGTTTAGCAAGGACACCCCAGGGGCTGTGTCCTCCCCAAGACCGGTCCCACCATCTCCACCTTACTCTCCTTTTGGAGGACACCACCAAACAGACCACAGGAGCTACTGTATGAAGCACCTCCTCCCCAGGGGAGGCTGAGGAGATCTGTTAGAGGAAAGGAGCTGGAAGCCCCCCCGCCAGATACATCCCTATGGGATATGGCACAGTAGCAAACCCTGCTTTATTTTACTGTTTGTAGCCAATTTATGAGGATAGGGAAATAAAAATGTTCCCTCATCAGAAGAATGTTCAATTATTTGAATAATCAGCAATCAAAAATTTACATGGACCTGTTAATAAAAAGTTTAAACAAATCCAGTTGCTATGGATTTCTCAATTATTAAAAAATATACATGAAATTAAAAAAGCCGACCATTGAATAAAAGCGATAAAATCCTTTGTGTTCACCCCCTCCTTCTCCACTCCCTCTCCTCCTTCCAGTTTAATGTAAGAGAAGAAGTGACAATTTGTTTGGTGTCTTTAAAGAATAATTTGTCTATGTTATTTAATAGAGATGCATGGCACCAAGGTTCTGGAGTGCAAATGAGCCCGCTGAGTGATATCCATGCAACGAGCCTCTCAAATCACTTCTGGAGAAAGAGAGAGAGGAAGAGAGAATAAAAAAAATATTGCTTTTTAATATTCAAAAACAGTTTGCAAAATTTAATCAAAGCAGAGCAAAAGCTAACATTTTTACCACTTTGACATTTTTATTAGCGCTTTCATAAATTTTTAAAACATGAATGGAATTAGTTTAACAACAAAAAAAACTGCCTGAAAACATCTGGAAGAGACAAATAAGAAATAATAAAAAATAAAAAAATAAATCCAACTCCTGTGAGTAAAATTAGCATGTGGAAAATGCAGCCACTGCAGAGGAACTAACGTAGTTTTTGGACCCTGGCTGCAACCCTCGTGACCTGCAGGCGAAATTGTCGTGAGGTCATACATATGAGCTGATGACATCACCACCCCAGCAGGCAGATAGAGGGCAAGAAGCTGGATGGGTAAATGGAAGCAACAAATAATTTAAATAGCCAGCCAATAATTTAAATACCCAATTTCCATGGGGACAGAGCCCGTGGCCCAGCAGAGCAGCTCCCTGGAGCAGCAGGCACATCACCCAGACCAGGGCATGTGGGGAGCACATGCCGCTGAAGTGGAAAGTTAGAAAAAAAAATTTTAAACAAAATAAAGTGTTAACAGTAATGAAGTGCCCAGGTGTAGCAGTCAAGCTGCAGAGGATGCAAGGCTTAACCATTTCCCCACGGTCCGCTGTGCCGCGCTGGGTGTGTGCTGTGCAGGCTACGGCAGAGCGGAGGTTTGGGTGCATCCTTCCCACGGCTGTACCACGTCCCTGGGAGACACCAAGTTTCCCCAGGAAAGAGACGAAAGCACCCATGGGCTAGAAGGGGAGGAGGACAGAGGCAAAACACCTGAGCACCACCCAGATTGCCTGTGGTGGTGCAGCCAAACTCACCAGCCTCAGCCACAGCTGGCAGAACCCACAGAAACATGAGAAATTCTATCTGAGTAAAAAACGGTGATCCGCCCCTCGAAAGAGCTACCACCGGTAGGCTCTGAATGCAGCAAGTTATGTTCAGAAGGAAAACGGACTGCAAAGTTTGAAGCTGATGGACAAGATGTCATAACAGAGACAGGCTTAACCCCAGGATAACACCACCTCATCCTTCAAACCAGGCTGGGGTGGCTCGTTGCCCCTTAGGTCTGGCACCACGCTCAGGGGGTGACCGGGGAAGCAGGCAGCCCACAGAGGGCAAAACAAGCATTCCCCCTCCCAGAGATGGTCAGGCACCAGCTGGATTTCACAGGAGGGCTGCGTTGTAACGCCGAGATCGGTCCTAAGGGACCAGAAACATCCTCAGGGGCCATCAAGTGGCTGGATGCAAGCGAGACTGAAAGACAGCCCTGCCACCGCTCTGATACACAAAGGCATCGCTCACCCTCCAGAACCAAAGACAAAAAGCACTTCCAGGAGGGTCGGACTAAGAAAGACGGAGGAAATAAAAGCTGTACTAAAAATACATAGAAAATTTAACAATATCCAGAATTACTGCAGCTCTGTGGGAAGCGTGCAGCCAGGAGCAGGGCTGGAACCCCAGGAGCGACTTGAGCGTCTCAGGAGAAAGTGCATCCGCTTTTTGGGCTTATTTGGTCACTTTTTGAAGCAAGTGGTAAAGGACCTTTCCCAAAAGGCTGTTTATCTGCACACTTCCTATAGCGGAGATTCTTCCAGTCTCTGGCAGTGTTTGCTCCACTGGTATCTAAGGCAACAGATACCAGCCCCATGAAATCAGCCCCACTCCTCACTAACGACGTTAGCCAGTCCTGCAATGAAATTTAACCTGTGACACTGCTGTACTTTTCATTTAAACTTTCATTTGGAGAGAAGCAGTGTTTGGAGACCCTGCAGTTTGTCCTGCTAATAAAGACAAGTGTTGGGACCTTTAAAGGTGCCATTCATCTTTTGCCTTTATTAAATTCAATTTTCTTAAGCCCATGATACATCATGAAATTAAGAGTTGACATTCCTGCAGAAACAAAAATATCTATCAAACATAAACAGAAAGGGGGGGGGGGGAAGTGGAAAGAGGCCTCTATTACCAAGAATTTATGACTTCAAGTTGATCTGTTCCCACTTATTCTTTTTTTTTTTTACAAGCATATGGTTTGTTTTAGATATCCAAAATGTTATTACAGATCTAGAATTTCATTAGTAATTATTATGAAATGGTGAGCACTTAGACACACACACACAACCCCCCAACAGACCATGATGCAGGAGGGCAGCCGGGCGCTCTCACATTTCACAGCAGCCCGGTGAGCTCCACGCACTCAGCTCCATCTCCACCATCAAGGACCTTCGCTGCTTCTTCCCAGGTGGGAAAGGTGGAAGAGAGCAGCACAAGGGAATTAGAAGGAAGAAGTTCACTGACACTTCCTTTCTTTTATCAGAGTCTGATCATCCATAAGTGTTACCTTGAGCTTCTCACCCATTTCCATTTCCAACACTGAGTACACATTCCAACTTCGGTGGCGATTTGTGCCAGCGGTATTTGGGACTTCTAAGCCTTCCCCCTCCCAGCTTTTCCTTACAGCGCAACCAGAAGTTACGGATGTGCTGAAAAAATGCTGAAGGCGTCCAGAGGCTGCAAATAGCCACAAGCTACCAAAAGAACAAATGTACCCATTTGAATTTTGTGAGCACTGCAATTAGGTATTTTATTTAGCACTGCAAAGTAACTTGAAAGGAAACCCAGGATTCAAGCCACCAGCAATAAATAAGCGGCTTTTTATTTTCTTTTCATTGTCATGAAAAGTTGAACATGTTTTCTGTTGAGAAATTCTGCACGCAGCTCCCAATTACAAGGCATTTGCATTTATATTGTTGGAACACAGAGCTTCTAAAATCAATATTAACACGCTTAAAGAAAAAGACATCGGCACCCTGTCCCTCCCTTCAGCTGCTCCCCCAAACACCGTAACAATAGGAACCTACACACCCGGAGGCTTATACGTATCCATTACCAGGTCCATTCTCTTTACAACAATCTTGCATTTATGATTTCACTGTACTTCAAGAAAACCTATGTGACAGCTTGCTCAGAATTTTTGCCTTTTAAAAAAAAAAAAGTTCCGCCCCCAAAAAGAGGTCCCAGGTGAAAGCCTCCTACGCGACCTGGCTGTCCCAGGCCAGTGAGCTGAGCAGCAGCAGGAGCGTGCAGGTAACTGTGGAATGGCTAGAGACCCCCTTTTAAGTGGGATTTGAAAAATTCATAAGGGCATGTGAAAGTACTGCTATGAACCCAGCCCCTCCTTACCCAACTGTCCTAAATGAAACCCCCTACCCTTTATCACTGGAGCAGGGATGTACAAATTCAGCCGTCTTCATCTTCTTGCTAATAAAAGAAATGAACAAGCACACAACTACACTCGCTAAATAATTTCCTGTAACAGGCAGATCCCTGGAGTTCAAAGAAAGCACATGAAGCTACACTAATTCCCACAGAGGAATCTTTTTGCTTATACTTTGGGATCTGGGGAACACAGTGCCCAGCAAGAACTTCCTAGCTCTCAAAACCTTTTAATCCAGAAGCCTGCATACAAAGTGGACAGGGCACACGCTTCAGGACACTGAGTTATGTATTTGAGGAAGACCATGTGGGCCTATTCAGTTCAAAAACTACCAGAGAATAATTTATCCCTTACTTCTACCCCCATGTGAAGAAGTTTAATAAACACAAGAATAAAAGATGCCCATAAAAATCAGAGCTGACTGTTCAAAATGCAATAAAAACAAGCAGAGGCCGTTGAGAAAGGGATTTTTTTCTGATAAGGAAAAGCATAAAACTTCCTACAAAAAGGCCCATTTATACCTTCAAAAAAGGTATGGGCAGAAGAGGCAAGGGAATCTCTGTGGAGGGACACAGCTTCAGTACCAGCTCATTTTGTTCAGGGATGCTTCCCCCCCCCTTTAAAGAAAAAAAGTCATTTTATACAGAAGGAGCTTATTTCTTAAACAAACACTCGTGTTTTTGATTTACACCACAGGCTGCTCCTAAATAATTTATGGCGGGTTAAATTTATTGCACAGCCCTGGCCGGCTGCAAATTCGAATTGCCAAATAATTAGATTTTAGGGCAATGCTTATAAATTATCCGCCGATTTGTCCGGACTTGTTTGTCAGTTGCTTTGTGCTTCGGGTCATCTTTGGCATTTCGCTGTTTGTGTTTTAATTGCTGATTTACACTTTGACAGATGAGAGTTGATGCCTCCAAGATCGGGGAGGGGGCGGGGGGTTGAAGAGCAGGAAGAATCAGAGCTTTTAAAGCCTTGTGATTTTCTTTTTTTTCCAAGGCAATTAAAATTGAAAAGGGACATAGTAAGGACAGCACTAGCCTAACAGATCTGCCTCCCCAGTTTCCATTCTCTGCCTTAATTATTATTTTAACTAAAGCCGTTTCCAACTCAGCAGCCTTGCACTGGCCCTCAGGGGCAGTAACTAAAATGACCTCATAGGTCTTTTTCCCACTTCTAAATTTTTATTAAACTAACCAAAACAAGTATCATAAAGGCAACCCCTCTGTAGTGGGGAACAGCAGAACTTCTGCCGAATCAGGGCTATGCTGACTTGCCAAAGGATGCCTACCTGCGCACATGGTGAGGGGTCTTTCAGCGCTTCCGTCCCTGTTAAGTTACCCTGTGTACCCTGTGATCAACTCTGTCAAAAGGTCTTCGGGGAATCAGCTAGCCCCCAAATTTCTTTTTCAATCACTACCTAGCTTAAAGCACACATATGCACACACCCAACTATTTAATACATTTAAACTACTGTTACATCCCAGAGAAGTGTGAAAGGAAATACACCTCAAAATCAGAACACAAGGGAACTGGCAGGAATACGGAAAGATAATGAAACACTGGGACAAGATGATGTGCAGACCACTTTTGCTGCTTGATCGTTGAATATCCAAGGTTTCGTCTTGCTCCCTGCTCTCAGGTCAACCTCACCACCTACTCCCAGTACTCAGGCACTGGAGCCCAATGTCAGAGGCTGGAGTTCCTCAAAGATAGATTTTGAGTTGTCTTTTGGGTTCTGCACTGGCATCAAGCCTGGCTCTTATTTTCAGGTGCTTCCTTACAACTGCGAGGGTGAGGGACCATTTCTCTTTCTTTAATAGAAGCTGAAATTCCCATCTAATCACATGCCTCCAGGAGCTTGAGCTTTAAGAGAGACATCTAGTCCATGCACCTGCCCGAGGGCAGCATCACCTCCCCCTAAATCATTTCTGACTTTGTCTAGGCTGTTTTTACAGACTCCAATAAGAGAGACTCACACTCTCCCCAGGCACTCTATCCTCCTGTTTCATTAGTCTTATCATTGGAAAGTTTTTCCTAATGTCTAATCAGAATTTCCCTTGCTGTTGTTTAAATTAATGACTGCTCTTCCTACCCACAGCAGGCACAAGCCAGAGCACTGCCCTTCTCGGTTTTGCAATGGAAGACTTCATCATACATACCTTTTTCTTCACAGCACCGAACAGAACCCCAATGCCATCCAGCCTGCACTTAGGAGTTGTGTTTCGCAGACCCAGTCACACTGACTGTTTCTCTTTTACACCCTCTTGAGATGGTCTCATTTTTTTAATTTGAAGTATGGAGTCCAATGTGGAAAAAAAACCTCTTCCCCAGATGAGGTCTCTTCTTACAGGGCCAAGAAAAGGAGGATCCACACGTCTCACAAATGACATTTTCCCTCGAAACTTATTACTGTGGTCTTTGGGACTTCTTTCATACCTGCCATTGTACCTGACATCTTGACAGCTGGCTCACAACCCTTGTCCTGCCATCCTGAATAAAACCTTTGGCAGTCATTTGCTCCCAGGCTGGTTCCTGCCTCTCACCATCAGCATCACCTCAACTGCCAAACCCCACAAAGCTATTCTGATCTTCCCAGCAGCACCCAGACATCAAGAAGGCAGCAGAACCTCCCTCCTCTTTCCACATCTGGGATGAGAAATACGGACCAACAGACATCAACATTTCAACCTGTTTCTTCAAGCACTACTGACATATATTTAACCACCCAGAAAATATCCATCGACACAGCCAACAACAATTTAAGCTTGACAGTTTGGGGGAAGTTTAGTACTCAAACCAGGTTAAAACCAGCACACACACATTTCCAAATGTTACCCTTCTACTGCAAGGTGACAACTACACTATATCCCTTTTCACATCCACTCCTTTCTACTTCAGGCAGCCAGCCTGTGCTGTCCCCATTGCAGAATTATCAAATCATTTCAAGACTCAACCTCTTCACCTGATATTGAGCAGCACAAATGATCAACATTCCCAGCAACACTAAAACATTTGGGATGGGTAGAAAGGGCACACTAGTGCATGTAAATGAACACACAGGGTTTTACAAACATCACAACGAGCTGCTGGTGACAGCGCATTTCTGCCTGGCAGAGGAACTAAGTAACATAATGAAAAGCTATTTTGCCAGCTAACACGTGCACAGACCAACAAATACATCACAGGGATGGTTGCACAGCCAGCTTGGCACAGAGAGAAAGAAAAGCATGAGACTTAGGCATGATCTGTGCCCTTCTCACCAAAAGAGCTGAGCTGCACTTTATCAAGAAGGTTTTGCTCAAAACTAAGAAAAGACCACCTTAACGCAGCACAGACCATTCCCCAGGAACCACAGCAGCCTGATAAGTCATGTCCCTGCACAGCACTAGGTAGGTGCCACACCATGGAAGAACATTGCCCATTTTCAAATATCATGCTGGGAGGGATGCAAAATACCTGCCTGCCTCAGAGGCTGCAAAAGAGCAGCAGGGACACACCGATCATCGGTGACTGTACAGGGCCAGACAGATGGCAGGAGTCACACAGGACAAGTACAGCAGACGTATAAACCTGCAGCACCGATTCCCTTCACTTCAGCAGTGCACGTGGTGTGAACGTTTCCAGCGGCACACATTACCCTCATCAGCAGCTTTACAGAGAGGCAAAGAAACCTTTAAACACAATACGGTGGACTTTCACATTCCTGAGCTAGCCTGGATCTTTTCTTTTCAGGGTGACTGCCGCTCAACTACTTTCTGCTGTAACAACAAGTCTACTTAACTTTGCAACTTGTCACCTAAACGATGTGTAATGTTTGCACAGCTAAGGATACAGTGTTCAAACAGCACAGGTGGGGAATTGCACGCCGGGATGCATAACTGATGTGGGGTCTCCGCACACTCATGACTGATTGCTTTAAAGCAGTCATTTCATCGGCCTGTCAATAACCAGCCAAAAGCTAAGCAGGTTGGGTCAGGTTAGGACTGCAGCAATTGGCCACCTGAGTGCCTTGGTATTTTAGGCTTGTTGCTAGAATAATGCTGGTTTTATATCTTTAAATAAGAAATTGCTTTGAATTTTTTTTCCTACATCAGATGTCTTGCCTGGTGGTCTTGCAGTTGTGCTCTCCAGGAGATTTGGGTTCAGTAACTGTTCATGTTCTCTAGCTCATCGGGTTTTAAATAAATACAGCTAATTCTGTTGCCTGAAGTCATAACCCACCCTGTCAGATTCATATGGGTCACAGCAAGGCTGTCCCCGCTTACTGGGAGAATGAGGGAGGTCTCCAAGGCAAAATGACTGCCAGGAGGAACGCAGCTTTTGAGGGTTACACCACACCTGGTGCCTCAGACCCTGCAGAAGCCTCTCCGAAATGCTGGTCTTCGCTCTACATCTTTTAAAATAAAGACATTATTCTCCATATTGGTCAAAATAAGACTTCACAACAGTCTAACAGACTTGCAATGAAGTACATGACATACAGAAAATAAGATTTAAAAAGCACCATCTCTCTGACTTCAGATGCACCTTGCTGAGCTACGGATATTCATGTGCTCTTTGCAAAAAACTGTTCAGAGGAACTAGCTACAAGGCTTCAAAAAGTTTTTTTAAAAGATTGTTCCAAAAATTAACATAAACAGAAAAACCTACCTGAAACAGCTTTTATATGAACCATTTGCTGCCAGTCTAGAAACTTAAAGCATGCTGACATATGAATGGCATAATAACAGCCATAATTGACAAAGAGATTATAAACATATACTTTTTTTTTTTTACTTACTTTTAGTAAAAAGAAGATGACTTTAAGTGTCTGTGTTATGTGCATTTTAATGGAATTCCTCTAGAAATAACACTGTAAGAACCTGAATTGAGAACTAGGTATTTAAAACTACACCCAGGCCTAAGCTGCATGAAGACAGGTAATTGCAGATTAATATTCCACTGTAATACTTATGCACAAGAGTGTAGAGTCAAAGTTGCCATGGGAAACAAGCCTGAATTTCTTCACTTTTCAGCAATTCACGATCATCCTTAATAAAGGTTTTGGCAGGTGATTTCTCATGCACTGAGCTTAACAGCCACACAGAAACCACACAAGAAGAAAGCTGCTACGCAGGGTAGTCTAGATAGGATAGGTAGGCAAGGGCACATCTCCATTGTCCCCCTCTGGGTAGGATTGTCACATCCTCTGTTACTTTGTGAGCCACCTTTCTGCATTCCCAACCTGGCCTTCAGCTACGACTGCCTTGATACAGGCTCGACAGAGCGCTACTCGAAAAGCGCACAGAGGTTACCTCACAGCCTGCTTCCCAGCAGACCAGCAGTCCCTCCATAACCTCCTCCCGCAGCAGGTTTGTAGTTTCAGGGACATATTCCTTCTAGTAAGTCCTCTGAGCCTAGGCTACAGCTCCCAAGGTGGCTTGCCTACCCCCGTCTACTCACCCTGAGCAGGGAGCTCGGCAGGGACTGCACTCATCTGTTGCTATGGCCTAAATTTGGTGGAAATCAACATCCATTCCCATTACAAGGTCAGTCTATAAATCACAGCAGCTCAGGAGCAAAGACACATCATTCAGTTGTCCCTGCCACGGGGACGACACCACAGGTAGAGCAGCACAAGCGGCGGAGAGGCAGCAATCATTGCAGCCACTCCAGCTGCACCTGCCCACAACTGCTAGCCAGAACCCTAAGACGGATGTGCAGGGGAAAATGCCTTTAATGATCTTTTAGACCAGCACTCAAGGAAACATAGCCTGCACCCACTTTAACCTTGTCGTGAATTTCTGCTTAATGATACCTTACAAAGGACTGGCTCCTGTTTGTTAGTATGCTTTTGCCTATCAGGAAATGCAATGACCATCCAGATTTGTTTGTACACTTCAAAATCACTAGCTGAACATATACTTACTCATAGTCTCAGTATTTATGGTTCCATGTTGAAATGGTAAGTGATGTTCTATATGTATTAGTATGTCCAGTTTTATCTAACAGCAATTATAATTAAAGATCCCCCCAAAATAACACTCAAAATGCATGCTAAACAAACTTGAAATATGTAGGGTTTGCTAAAGAAAAATACCAAGACATTTTTGTATTTAAAATGTGCTGTTTAAGAGAACAAGGAAACTACTATCTGTAAACAATTTATTCTGCCTCTGGTCACAACCTCTTGTTCTGGTTTTGTCTGGGATAGAGTTAATTTTCTTCACAGTCGCCACTATGGGGCTGTTTTGGATTTGTGCTGGAAACAGGGCTGACGACACAGGGATGTTTCAGTCACTGCTGAGCAGTGCTCACACACAGTCGAGGCCTTTTCTGCTTCTCCCCCCACCAGTGAGCAGGCTGGGGGGGCACAAGGAGTTGGGAGGGGACAGAGCTGGGACAGCTGACCCCAACCAACTAAAGGGATACTCCATACCACATGACACCATGCTCAGCATGTAAAGCTGGGGGAAGAAGGAAGGGGGGACACTTGGAGTGATGGCGTTTGTCTTCCCAAGTAACCGTCACGTGTGATGGAGCCCGGCTTTCCTGGGGATGGCTGAACTCCTGCCTGCCCGTGGGAAGCAGTGAATGAATTCCTTGCTTTGCTTTGCTTGCATGCACAGCTTTTGCTTTCCTTATTAAACCATTTTTATCTCAACCCACGAGTTCTCTTACTTCTACTCTTTCGACTGTCTCCCCCATCCCACCAGGGAGGAGTGAGCGAGCAGCTGTGTGGGGTGCAGGTGCTGGCTGGGGTTAAACCACGACACTTCCTTCAGCAATTAGAAGATCTGACCTTTCCATATCTTCCTCTTACAGAGAATTTGCAAGAGGTGAATTTCTAGTTCTCAAATGATTATCAAATTTGAGTGAATCAAATACTGAACTCAAGTACCTGAAAAACCTGACATGAAAAAAGGCAACTTCATCACCACCAAAAGCTCATTTAGCAGCTTAGCAACTCCTTGGTCCAGCTCCTTCTGCCAGGTCAGGGGTTTGATACTCTTTTGTACTTTCAGGCAGCAGACATACAAAGCTTGAATTTTATTTGGCTTTAATTTAAGTGGCTTTAATAGATTACAGTAGAGATTAACATCCTATATAGAAGCGTAATTTCAAGTTCAGCTTTGAACAGATCTGATTTCTACCTTCAGACTTCTTACATTTCTTAAAAAATCATTGCTTTTCATCCACTCTGATGAAGTTGAAGGCAAGATACTTGGCTTGCTGACCGTAAGAGGCACACCCACTCACTGCATTAATAAAATAAGGCTACAGGCAGCTGCGGATTTGAGCCTGGGGAGCTCCTTAACAGTCACTGAAAGCACTGACCACCATAAACACTGGTGTATACAAGGACAAAGGGACAAAAGAGCGAGACTCACACTTATTAATGCATCTTCTCTTGTGTAGATAAAGCTCCATATGTACCTGGCTCAACAGGCTGAGAGTGTACAAAAGCAGCAAGTGCTTATAGACTCTTAGCAGACAGCAAAGGAAAAAAAAGTCAGAACTAGAGCTGAAAAATTAAGTACACTACCACCACCATGGTCTGAGGTCCACCAACCTCACCAACCTCCGCAGAACGACAGCTCCCACCTGACCCCACTGGGCTTTGTATCAAATTCCAAATGCACAAGGTAAGCTTTAAAGAGATGCAAGGGGCCAGCCATAAACATCCTTACTGCCAACCCCTGCTGACCTTCGGCTGGCTAAAACACCACACGACATAGACTGTGCCTCTGTTCTTTTAGGCTTTCCCATCTATCCATCTAGGGCAATGCAGTTAAACCCCCCACCTTCTTTCCTCTCTGGGATGGTCTCATTATCCATAAATATATCAAAAAAATCCCATAAAGCTAAGCTGCTGCTTTGTGCATATAAACATGCACTTTGATTTAGGGGCATATCTGCTGAAAGCCATCAGATGTCAGGACTGCAAGGATGCTACCACTCCTCTGCGGGTACAGGGTAGGGAACATGAAGGACCCTCCATGCCTGACCCAGAAGTGGTAAAGCAAAGGGCAGAGGCCACAAGGCACTCAGCCAGCAGTCCCAACTACTGAAGCCATGATGCAGACAGCTTCCCAGGGGAATACCACTGTCCTTGACCCTCCTTGATCCCCATTACGGAGGCCATACCACAAGACCTCAGAGAGAGATCAGGCAGCATGAAAGGGAATGGAAATGAAGGAGTCTTCAGGGCTCCTGAATAAGCACGAAGGACTTCCCCAGTGATAAAGCCAGTGAGGCTGCCAGTTGCAGAAGAGCACAAGTAAATACAGTGGGAGGGGGAGCACAAATGGCAGTCACACACCTCAGTCTGGACAAAAAGATAGCTCTTTCAGTAGTTTCTAGTAAGATGCCAGAATATTTTGAAGAGCAGCTAGTAAGAAATGTGAAGTGTGTTGCATGGTGGCAAAGTGTACTCTGCCAGACTTCTAGGCTGAGCTGGTTAAATTCACAGCTATGCCTACCCACTTAAAGTAACCTGGATCACAGCTTAGCTCTGTATATACAGCCCCCTCGTGAAATCCCAGTGCATTTGCATTTCATTGTATCTAGACTTCTATTTTTCAGATATTAAAATAAAAGCAGAAAAAGGATCAGGATCACAGTGGAGATCAGCACCTGACCATTCCTAGATGGCAGGTCTGTCCTCAGACCAAACCTCCACTGTTCCAGTGAAAGATCCTTCCCCTAAAACCTTGCACAAAACATTACAAAAATACACAGCACAGTTTGCTCACTATGACATACAGCCAAGCAGTTAAGAGGACAAAAGCCATGCTGGCCAGCAAAAAGGTAAGATAGGTAGGGGCATCAACTAAACTCTCATTTAATAAAGTTGCCCAATTCTGGCAGGCACCTTCAGCCTTTCCAGCTCCACTGATTTCTATATAGCAAAAGCTATTTCCTTATTTGTCAAACTAATTTGTTGGTGAGGATGTGAGGGACCGACAGCCCTTTCCACACACAGTATAATGCAGACAGGCACCGAACACAGCAGACTGGAAAAACAACACTGAAGAACATCTCCACCTTAAAGGTGCTATCTCACCAACAAAATATATAGCAGATCTGCATTGGCCCAGACCATTACTTTCCCTGGCAAGGACTTGGGGACAAAGCTCCTTAAAACAGTAGTAATCATATTCCACTCATGCTCCTTTTTACTGCCAGCTGTAAACTAGCTCCACATGCATCATGGTTTTGCATCAAAATGTGCACAGACCAAACCCATATCCAAAGGGACAAGGTAGGTCCAATTTACAGCTTTGACAGGTCTGTGCACCCGAGGCAGAGCATGCAGGAAATAGCCTGACATCTCACTTGGAGAGCAGTTAAGACCCTGCAAGAAAAACTGGATCCAGAGCCACAACAGCCTCCCAAAGACCCAGCAAAAGAGCAGCGAATTTGCTGTCCATTTTTTAAGAAAGACGAGGGTCAGGCGGCACTCATCAAGGCACTACTGGGGAAGGCAGGAGTCAAGTTTGATCCCAACTTGCAGCATCCCTTTGAAACAACAAGCCCAAAGGAAACCACAGCTGTGCCGCGAGAAACACACAGTATTGAGTCACTTCAGTAATGCGATACCACACCGAAAACTGCTGAGCCTCTAGTATATGCAAAACAAAGCAAACGGGAGTTATTCTGACCCAATGCATATAATGGCAATATCTATAAGAGGCCAGTTGCTCAGCAGAGGAGGGTGATAAGTTCAATTCAGAGACTCATAAGTTCAATTCAGAGACTCGTAAGTTCTGTTTGTTTGTTACCAACCCAATATTAGGCTTGTTTTTTTCTTTTTAGCACGGTTTTCTAATTTAAATGGAAAACCTCGGCCCATCCTGCTGACAACTGAAAATATGTTTACTAATATGCTCTACATTACTATGGAAGAACTGTCTGCAGAAAAACCTCTGTACTTCGCCTGGATCTTTGTATGTCTCAAGTGACAGGGCACTGAGTTCAGTTCTCTCTGAAGCTGAACTCTTCCTGTCTCATTACACTCCAGAGTTAACACCCAGGCAAGATCAGTCATTACTGTCATTAATAAATGCATTACAGCCAAGTAGAAGTTAGTTACACTCACTTCTAACCTGCCCCAGACTGATCAGTTAACAAGAGGCAAGATCAGAGAGCTCCAAACTATTGTTCTTTTCTACTTAGACCCACCACTATGTTGCACATATTCATATAATTCAAACTATTATTTTCCTAAAGGTGTTGGGTACCAACCTTTTTCCTTCCAGAATCAAAGGCAGCTGCCATGAGCACTCTACTAATGCAGGTTCCGAGTCAAAAATTTTCAGACCCTCCCCAGTTCAGGCAGATGACAAGCATACATGAATTAAAGATGTTTTTGATAACACATGAATTGTCACCTCCTTGATGGAAATCAGGCTCCTTCATTTCATTCCCACTGAACAGTACTGGCATTGCTCCTGTGAGAGCAGGTGACTGGCAAGAGCCCTGGAGGACCAGCAACAGAAAGGAGGTGGGACAAACCAGAGAAAACAAGCGAGTCAACACTCCGCTTTTTCCTTCCACCTCTCAGAACAGCAGCAGCAGCTTCCAAGGGGATAATTAACAGGATTGACTATTTACCTGAGGATGAATCTGTGGTTTATCACACGTAGCCTCAAAATCCAGCACTAAGAAGTAGTGATATCTCTGTGGAGGGAAGGATGACATTGCTGCCATGGAAGCTCCAAAGCCGTGGGACGCCAGTTTCCTGCTTACGATGGAGCCGTACCCTTTGAGAACACCAGCCAGGAGGAGGGAGCACACAGCTTGTCTTGCCCTTGGAAGTAAGTTTTGGGGAAACTTTGCTGCTCCAGTATGGAGGAGTGCTATCATTGAACATCCAGAGGCATCTGAAACTGAAGACAGACTCACGTTACTCATGCACACACACATCTCATCTCTGCCAGTATCTCTTCACTGGCCTCCTCTATCAGGGGTTTTCTCTGTGCTTCCCAGTGGAGGTTCCAGCATCGCAAACCTGAAATAACACAGTAACCTGCTCTAAGCACGACAGATGACATTTGGACTGAGCTTAAGGTGTACAGAATCACGGGCAACTGGAAATTAACCTCTGCAAATGGCTTTAAATTAAGAACTATGAGACACACAACAGTCATGGCTCCCGGCACCAGATCACACCCCTTTTTTTCCTTATCATAGCAGAACACAACACAAACCACTTAAACATAGAAAACCTGATCTAAATCCCACTGAAATTTCCGAGGCCTTTTGTCTTTTCATATACAATGCAATTTCTGATACATGCAATACATCAACACTACAACACATCCAAACAGCTTGGCCCTGAAACGCCTGTTAGTCGCACCAAAACCTCACACTTGCATTACAAATCCACGTGTCTGGTGGCTGGAAGGCATCCCTTAAAGAAAGTTCTAATTTGCTGTGTGCGTGAGGTTTCTCAGAGATGTGATTCTATTGCTACGCTTGATTTCTTGCTTCAGATATTTCTCAGAGGAGGATATTGGTTCAACAAACCCACACGTGAACTGCAGGAACTGCAAAACGCCAGCAGGACTCCATAGGTTACAGTCTCCCTCCCAAAGAAATACCTTACTCAGCCACCACCTTCTGATGCTTGTATTTAACAAATGCTATTTAATAAATTATGTTATCCATCTGAGACTGCCTGGCTATCTCCCCTACCCATTTTCTTTTAAAATGTTGCAGGAAAAACTTGAAAGGACAATCACTGCACAAGATGGACCAGCCTTGGGGCTGTTAATAGATTCATTGGGATGAGAGTTCAAGCTCAGCTCCTGGAGGTGTTGCATAGCTGCGTTACAGTGACCGACAGCAAAACAGGTGAATTGCAAAAACACAATCCTCTTGAACAACAATAGGAATACAACTTCTAACTATATATATACACAAACACACATCCTTACATAGATATTTAAAATCCATCCCCGCGGTGGGTCCCACTGTTCTCAGCTCTGGGCGAGAGCTGCATGGCACCACGTGCCACCCACCCGCCTGGTTTCTGAGCCTGGCCCCCCCAGCCCCGTGCTCGCTTTTCGCTCTGCCATGAAGGGCTGGAAGCGCCCGCCGTGAGACACAGAGCCGACATAGGCAAGGCAAAACAGAGGACTCGCTGCCCGCAAACAAAGTTGCTGTTTGCACAAAAGACAGCGTTTGCTCTCTCCCATCCATTAGTCCGTCAGGTAAACAATGCACGTGCCAAAACACACACTTAATGAGGTAAATAATATGCCTTGAATAACGGCTAAATCTGTATTTACCTGCGAGACCAGAGAAACTAGGAAGGACCAGATTAGGAGATAATTGCAGCTGGGCAGGTTGTGTGCTTCGGGTAAACACGCATTTGGTAACCTTCCCTTTCCAAGGTTCTGAGTGAAAGGCAAAAAAAAAATCAAAGGAGCTGAGAGGTTTAAGACTACCACTGCCCACAGGGCCAATTCCACGGTACAAGCGCATCCCCACCTTGCAGCTTTCACATTCTGGGGGGCTACCTGCCAGGCAGCAGGTACCCAGAAAACTGAAAACTCAAGTTACAAAACCATAATGGAGAGCCCAACATTGCATTTATCCTAAAGGAGCTCAGTTCTACCTATTGCTTTTCCATCTACAGCTTTTACAGTCATTAATAAATGCATTACAGCCAAATAGAAGTTAGTTATATTCACTTCTCATCTGCCCCAGATAAGAGATATTTAAAGTATATGTGCTTTAAATCTTCAAGCTACCAGCTATGAATCTAAAGGCCCATCACAGCAAATATAATATCTCAGAATAAAGCAGCTTGTAAGTTAGTTGCAGTAAAACCTGGTCTTTAGCCTACTGCATAAAGTAAAATATACAGTTGGAGTGGGGGAGGCAGGCAGGCTCCAACCCCTATGTCAAATACATGCAATAAAACATACATTATCCATCCACACATGGCAGATCTGTACTCCTCTAACATATCTTAACTGGAAAGACCAGGGCATCAGACACGGACCCCAGGAATCTTCAGGCTGGCCTGCACCATGCACAGTGGTGCAGAGGTCCATGAGCCACTGAGTCCACACAGCACAGATAAACCAGCCATCTCAGCAGGATTCAGGCACGTCACCGCATGGACACGGCAGCACCACTCCAGACCCTGGCACGTCTGTGTCACGCAGGTACCATGGGACATCAGCAGAGGGAAACAGCCAACATCTAGTGCCTGTTTTCAGTAACAACTTCTGCTGGTGGTTCATGTCTAATGACAGGAGCAGCCTCCCTCCCCGCTCTCCTGTGTAGCAGAGGGAGCAATGCTCTGAACAAAGGTGCGCGAGCGGGGTATTGCGTGCCAGTTCCCCTACACAGACAGCATACAAATCAGAGCAACGCCACTGCAAACTCCGCACCTTCAGCCAAATGAAGTTTTAACTGCATGTTTACCCAGCCACTGCTCTAGGTGCCCTGGGAAGACCTCACATCATCTTCTTCGGCAAGGTCAGAGTGCCTCAGAGCACAAGATAGCTGGTGAGCAAACACGCTTTACTAGAAGTCATGTAAAGCGTTTGTAATGGCTACAACAATGCAAAGCACTAGTAATTATCCCATATTTTTTTCCAACAGACAACAATGCAAGCAATGCAGCTTCAAAAATTAGAATCCTGTCTCTATCCATATAAATCCACATGTTCAGTGACTCCATTTCCAGACCTACGTAAAACACCACCTATGTATTTCTCATGCACACAGGGTCAGATTATAATCATCTCAGACAGTGCAAGCTGTCACATCTGGCATTCAACCCTACTAGGCTAGTGTTTCATATCACACAGCTACAATTCTTTACACAGATACGTGTGAAACGTAATGGGACCATGATCTGAGGCTGGACCTCAGGAATTATTTTGACAGATTGTACACAGACCTAGAAAAATGTCACAGCACTTCACAGCTGCAACACCCAATAACATGGGAAACGGCCACGCATGGTGCGCTTCGGCTGGAAGACAGTTTGCATTATGTGCTGTATAACAGCGCGTGCCACCCATGACATTGCTGGCTATAATCAGCAACTGTCTTTTAAAAAAACTCATCTCTGGATATCAGCTGCAGGTAATAGGACAAGCTCAGGCTGACTGCAGCTCTTGCTTGTTACTGGTCCAAGCTCACGATGCTAAAGCACAACAGTTTGACCACCAGCAAGTAAGGAAAGCCGAGAGAAAGGCAAGTGCCAGCTGTAGGTGCCAGCTTGCCAGGGGCCCCACCAAGTGCAAAGCGAAGAATCTGCAGTGGTGGCTGTCACACTCCAGGCTCTCACCAGGGAAGCTGCTTAGGGGCAACCACAAGCGGCAAAGAACAGGATGGGGAACTCCTGCCACATGAAGGACGCCCCTGACAAAAGCCAGCAGGACATTGCAAGCGCCCTCCCAGATGTGCAGGACAGCCCCAAAGCCACACACAGAGGTTTGCACCATGCAAGGTGCAGAGGATTCCAATTCATCAATAGCAAGGCAAATTAGCCTACCAACTTGAGCTTCACGAGTTCTTTGCACACAACATTAATATTTACTTTTTACACCCACAGCTAATTCAAATCACCTGTCAGCAAGAGAAGACATAACTTTAACAGCTTGCCTTTAACCCAAAAATATTCCCCTTCACTGTCCAGTTTGATAAACTGAGGCAGGGAGGGGGCAAGAAGACAAACACCTAAGTTCAGGTTGGAAGGGTGACCCAAGAAATTATATGTTTTACAAAAGCCTCCATTTACATGTTAAATTACTTTGTTACGGCAATATGGCTCTCCTCTGCATTAAAAAAATAAACAAAAAAACCCCACACTATTCTAAAGGACAAGAAACTAAAACTAAAAAATAAAAGCAAGCAAGTTTTGGGAGGCATATGCTTCCGTCTATTCCTTGTGCAAAGCCTGGGTAGGGCACCTGCGACTCCTGGCCTCTGACAGACAACTGAACTCAAGGCTAGAGCAACCGAAACCAACCCAAAATGTAAGGCAGGTTTGTCTCCTTTTATTGAATTACAGTGTCTTATTTTATTAAACTATAAATATAAGGAGTAAAAAGGGTAATAAAGATTCTTTTTGTTGAACAAAATCCCATATATTTAGCAACACCGGAACAGAGTATAACAAAAAATGCAGGATTCCATTTTGGTAGCTGTTCAAATGCATACTCAGAGGTCAAATGTGAGCCCATATTTCAGTTATGTGAAGATATAACTGAAGAACAACAGAGATAACTCCATTTTTTTTTAAATCAACCTTAGCCTAAACCCAAATATTTCATTAGATGAACTACAGTTCAAAAACGACAGCACCTGGCTAGCCTGTGAGGCAGGACACAAGAGACTATGAACAAAACCAACTTATCCACTGTCACCATCCAAACTTGAAAAAAAAAAAAAAAAGAAAACCATAAAATAAAAAATAAAACAAACAACAAAACACAAAGCTTTTAAAACCGTTTTAATAATGTAACATGATTTTAGACAGGTAAATTTTCTTCTTTAATTTGTTAACCTCACAGCATCATCCCTGGAACATGAATCCAGTACACTTTCATGGTTGCACTCCCTTCACTTTTGTATGGGTTTCTCCCCGGCACTGCCAGAGAACCAAGCCCATGTTTTGGAGAATCCGTAACTTAACTTTCCCAAAGCATTGCCACGGGATGGCTATACACTGTCCCACCTTTACTCATCTCAGATACAACTTGGCATCAATCATTTTGTTTTTACAGCACTCGGCAATCATACCCAGCCTCTTCCCACTACAGGTGAAGAGGACCCTGTTCTCAAGAACTTACAGTCTAAAATCAGATGCAATACAATGAGTGAGGGTAACAGCAGAGAAGAATGACGGTTGCAGGAGCAAAGTCAGGCAACTGCTCATCTGGCAGATACGTGCATCCCAGTCGTTCAATTTAAAAAAATAATTCACTCTACATAGGCACTGGCTTCCCCCTCTATGTGCATTATGGAAGAGGTAAGTGAACACAGAAAGGGTTGACTAAAGGATGGAGGGCACTCTCGGGTTAAGGAAGGTCTCTCCTGTTTCTTGAGCTCATTCTTCCCGCCGTGTTCCTTGGCTGACATGTCAAAGGCACCAGATATGTCAGAGCACCAGAATCTCTTCCATTGTGACACCACAGACGCGATGGCTTGTGAGATCACAATGAGTGAGGCCGAAGGCGCTGATTACTTAGGGAAGCGCTTGCTGTGGCTATCGCACCCTATGAGGTTGGGAAACAAACACATCTCAGTTCACTTGACAACAGAGTGAAACCCACACGAGACTCCACACCAGCAGGACACAAACTCGTCTGAACAGACCACCCAGAAGCTGTCCCAAAGATGCACAGTACAATTCCACTCCAATGTTATCAGGCCACCTCCACTAGGCAACCCACTTTCGTCAGCTCCTTGACTGGTCTCCTAAGACAGGCTTTGCTGTGTATTTTTAAACCTTCTCCAAGAGTAACTGCAGATAGGCAAATGGGTCTAAGCTGGAGACTGAAGAAGTTCCACACAGTAAAGGACTGGTCACTTACAGGAAATGTAGAGGAAGGAATGACAAAAATTAGAACAAAGAAACAACAACAGAGATGCATACAACAAAAGATTGGAAAGCTATGGTGGAAGAGGAGATTTGGGATCAAGGAAAAGAACAGTCACAGAGGATCAGACCAAGAACCCTCTAGTCCAGTCTCCTGCCTCTGTATGTGAGCCATAATTAAACGCATCAAGGTGAAGCTACACAAAATGGGGTTAACCAAGCCAGTAATTCTGGGAGGTCAAAAGGAGGCAGGCCTGTCCTTCCCTCTTGGTCTTACACTCTTGATGATCACCTTACAGCAGCTCCTGAGCTTCTCTGGCCCCTCTGTGAGTTGATTCAGCCACAGGAACCTATAAAAGGGCTAATGCAGTCAGAATAAAACCCAATTAAATTTTTGATTTAGTGAGACGAATCAGCTCAGGGCCAGGCTGGACAAGAGCCAAAGCTCAAAGGAGGGGATGGGCCCGCACTGGCAGAAGCAGGAGGGAGATGAGCTCAGCCACTCACCAAACCACATACTCCGACCAGGATACGTACACCTGGGACAGCGTGGCACTTTGCAGGAAATGGAGAAGGTATTTTGGCTCTAGCAGCATAAACACATAAAACTTGAAGTCAGAAAACCAATCGGACCATCCTGTCTGAATCTCATGTAATGCTGGCCATTAAGTTTCCACTTCATTAGTCCTGAATTGAGCCCAAAGGCTTGAACATCTTTCAGAAAAGTTTCTGGCCTTGGATTGCAGCATTGAGTATGGAGGCTCCCCACTACCTTCACACAGTTCATTCCAATGGTCAATCCATTCACTGTCAAAAAATAACACATCTTAGTTTTCATTCAAACTTTCCCAACCCTGGTCTTTGAAGTGAGTTCCACAATTTATGGCATTTCAGTGCTTTCAATCCACAGCGGAGCTCCCAGTGCCAGCAGCAAGAGATTTGTAGCTACTACGTTTCTAGTCAGTAAAAGCTACTATTGCATATTGGCCTAATTTAGTGGAAAGAAGACATAGCAGGCCACCCTTTGTTTAATGGAATCTAGCACGCATAATTACTTGATTTCCATACACATGAATGCCACAGTTGTTCAATCCACTTATACAGCCGCACACCTTCGTTATCTGAAAAAGGAACTTGAAGGTTAACACCAGAGAGCTCGAAATGAATCTCAGTCTGGATTCAGGGAGACAACACTTGCATTGCTCAATACAGTGTTCACTTCTCATCTTCACAAATGAACTCCAGAAGTGTTAACAATAAAGCTGTACTCTGCCAAAGCTCTGTCCTGGTAGACTGGCAAATGCTCCAAGCAAGGTAGCAGCTACAATGGGGCATGGTTTCCACACAACCCAGACTCATTGAGCCAGGAAAAGGAGCCAGGGAATGTTGACCCTAACATTCAACCACAGAAAAAACAACATCTGTAACCAATACAGCTGAAATTAAAAAAAAAATAAAATTGTTTTGGTTGGGAGTGAAGTTTTTACCTGCACAATATATCTGGACAGAATGTAAATTCTCAGCTGGCATTTGGCCAGCACAGGTAGCTTCTCTTAGGGGAGAGAAAAGTTGCCAAATGGTATCTAGCAGCAACAGCCAGCACCTCTGCTCTAGGCTATGCTTCAAAAGCCACAACTTGTCCTCTTCTCCCCTTATTCCCCTGCTTGCCATTGCAACATGCTGGTCTATTAGCTCAGCACTACAGGAGTAAAACACCAGGAGTCTCTGCGATGACCATTTCCAGCAATAACACATGCTGCAAATCCCAGGGCAGACTTACAACAAATGCATCGTTGCTTAGTAGCCTTCAGTGTTGTCCTGTAAGTACAGCCGCAGTAGCAGGTCCTACACTGTTCACCTGAAGTTCGCCAGACCTGCATTCTACAGTCTCACTGCACTCTAAGGAGGTGGCTACTGGATCAATACAGGGGCAGAGTCAAGTGCAAAAACTTCACACATTTAAGTTTCTTCCAGAACTCCATTTCCAAAATTTAAGAGGGGGGAAAAAAATATAAAAAAATAAAATCAAGACCTACCAAAGTTAAAAGAGCCAAAACAAGTTAAGCACCAAAACAGCTATAGCCAGGCCTTCTAGAGGAATCAAATTGAAATTAAGTATCTCTCAACTGCAAAGCAGAAACTTTTGGTCATATCAGTGTATACTCCACCCAAGGACATCCTTATTTAGCATCAAGCACAGAAGCATTTTCTTTTAAATGCTTTAATGGGTTTCTTCTTTTGGGTTTTGGTAACACTCAAATACGTCTGGCTATACATGCTAACTTTAAAACAAAAACCGAAAAACAACACACCATTCATGTAGAGCAACCCAAAGATTGAGAGGAACAAGAACCATAAAAGGGCCACTCTTTGAAACAAGACCAGCACTTAGTCCACACTATAAATTAACATGAAAGTTCAGTTGCAAAGGCCAGAATTCAGTACTTGAAAAGGGAAATTAAAAAAAGTCTGAAATCAAATTTCCCAAGCCCACACAGTAAGAGTAATCAACTGGACTTCTAACACATTACTTAAGACTAATTTATTATTGTAAATAAAAGTTCAAATACCGATTTTAACATCAAGTGACAAGAGATGCTACAATGTTGCAAAGAGCAAATACAGGATAAAATAAATTCAAGTTACCCTTAAAATTGAACAAAATCCTCAAGCAACTGTCTAACAGCATCTGATGGGACAAGCACCTCTGAGATGTTCCTACCCAGAGCCCTGCGCACCCCATCCTTCCCCAGGCACAGTGCAAGCATCAATCTATTAAAAACTTGCTGGTCCCTTGCATCACAGCTGAAAGAATATTAGGAGTTCAGACTAAGCAGCAGCTGTCAATTCACTAATTTCTGAAACCAAAAGCTCAATAAGGAAAAGAGATAAGTGAAGAACTAATAAAACAAATGTCAGACTTCTTAGCAAACAGGCCAGCAATGACCATGTAAATCCACCAGACACAGGACTGGTAAAAAAACTAAACATAAGGAGTAAATGACAACACCTTTTCATACATCTCCGTTTAGAAGAAACACCTGTAACAGTACAGCAGTGAGAAAAGGAGAAGGAATTCCTACTGCCAGTCAGGAAACAAGTAAACAGATCCTGCACTCCTAAGCCTTCTCAAGTTTACTTCAGTCTCAAGACAGTCACCAGTTGCATCCCACAGGATAAAAAAAAAACCCACAAACTCAAACCTCCTACTCCCCCATCACCTCTGTCTGTGAACCTCCACATCCCAACAGGAACACGAAAAATCCTCGTAGCTGCTGCCCCCCGCTCCCCGGGCAGCCAGGCTTCTTCCCTTCCCCAAGCGCTCACAGCAACCGACCCTGCTCCGGCTGGGACCTGGGGGC
>NW_010103382.1:37771-48869 GCF_000699245.1 Pterocles gutturalis | reverse complement strand
ATATTATTAAAAATAATATTAATTTTTTCTGAATAGTTGCATCCCCACAGATTAGCTATTCGATCCTTAAGTTGTCAGGTATGATGTTATTCTGAAGTCAGATAACACAACTTGGTATTTAGGTGGCAGCCGAACAAAGAAGATTAACATGATGTGCCAGTGTTTAGCAATAAGACAAATAGAACACAATTATTCTTCCCTTTCTTTCAAAATATAAACGTTAAAAGAAGTCCTGTTAATATCTGTACGTACAGATTTACAAGAGCATGTACTGATTTGACTATGGGTTTCTTTCTAATAGAGAAGAGATGTAAATGTCAATGGGAGCTGGAGATTCTCTACAACCAAAAGTCAAGCCTTTAATTTTCACAGTATTGGCATCTGCTTTTGAAAGAATTAATAATCACAGAATCATAGAAAGGTTTTGGTTGGAAGGGACTTGAGAGATCAAGTTCCAACCCCCCCCGCCATGGGCAGGGACACCTCCCACTAGCCCAGGTTGCCCAAAGCCTCATCCAGCCTGGCCTTGAACCCCTCCAGGGATGGGGCATCCACAGCTTCCCTTTAATATGTAGAAGGCTTTTTTCAGCACAGTCACCTTGTTTAATTTTTTAACTCCCTTTTCCATTTCTCTTCTTCCCCCCCTCTCTCATCAAGTCTATTTTCCTCCATTTTCCTACTTAACAGAACAGACTACTTCAAGGCCACTTACACACCTGGACTGCAAGGAACTGCTCAGAGCTCCTGCTGTGAGGAGATTCAAATGAAGAGTCAGTTTAAGGCCACTTACACACCTGGACTGCAAGGAGCTCCTGCTGTGAGGAGATTCGAATGAAGAGTCAGTTTAAATCTGTGCATGTAAAATAGGCCAGTGCTATTTAAAGTGACAAATTTAGGCCTTGATTCTGTAAAAGAATTATGCATATGCCTGACTTGACACACTTGAATAGTCCCTTGGCTTGAATTTGTTGCAAAGCTAAGAACCATTTTCAATAGCTTAGGGGTTTAAATCCCATTTTCAAGTTTGTCTTATACACCTGTAAATCCTCATGGTTTTGAAAACAAAACTTAGCCTTGGTTGTCATTTCAGTGCTTAATTTTTTATATTAAGTGCATATATATTGTACAGTACCTTCTATTAACTTTTCTTCTCTAACAATGTAAGGGAATGAATACTTAGTACAGCACTTCTTTGGAAAGTAACTGTCTGCTGCAATAAATAACACCTAAAATCAGTTCTATGTTGCTTAAAAAAGGAGTTCCTCTTTTTTGTTGATCGTTTTAAGGCTTTGGACTTTTGGTTAGGAAAGACTTGGGGCTGTCTGACAGATCAGGATGGCTATGCAGGTTCATGATTAATATGACAACTGAATTAAACACACTGTACAAGTCCCAAAATTGAACATTCAAGCATTAGTTGAGTTAAATTTGGTAGAGGGGAAAGAGAAATATGTGTGCATATACATATATGTATAAAATCTTAAGCCATTGAAAACATCATATTGGCAAAGATCTAGGATGTCGCAGGCACTCCTGTGCCCAATACAGAAAAGAAGCTTAACACTTATATGTATTTGCATGCAAGTTCAGTTCTCTAGGACACTTTTACTGTGGGTTATATATCTACAGATGAAACACAAGATAATGCAAAAATTTCAGAACACCCATAATGGCTTCGGTCAAAGGCCCATCAATTCAGTGGGGTGACTATGATGTGCAAAAACGCAAGATACCAGAAAAAATGATACCTCCTCTTCAGCATACCCCTTCTCTTTTGGAAATCAAACATTAAGAGATCTCAAGAGCAAACATCATGCAAGCCATCTTCTGCACTTGGAGAGTTTAAAAATTTCATGGGATAGACAAAGGACAGGGCCAGATTCGGCAGCATTTATTTGAGTAATTCTTTAACTCTCAATGAGTTCTTGTGATGCCCCCTAGTATTCTGGAGCACATCAGATTTCAGTTGCATGCTAGCTAAAAAGGTATGCCAGCAGTGGCCAACACCCCCGCATACAAAGTTTTGTTGGTCTTTTTTGTTGGTTTTTTTTTGGAGGGGGGAGCATTGGGGAGGTGGAGGTGTCATTATTTAAGTGCTTTCTTACCCTGATATCCATTCCCATCAGTGCCCAATCATGTGACACCTCTCCCACCCTTGCCTGCAAGGGACAAGGAACAGGAGCTACCAAGCTGGCCATCAAGACAGTCCTCTACTGATTTTGCAGTGTAAACAGTTGGGTAAACAACTGCAGTTTTTTCTCCTTTAGACATGTTCCATGTTCTTGATCATTCACAGTGAAATCTGTGTGAATTTTGGAATTCCAGAAATTCTGCAAACTGAATTTCCTGAATTCAAGGAAATTAAATTAATCAAAAACTTGATAAAACTGAAATATCAGCTTCCAGACTGCATATGCATTTTGGCAACCCTCATTCTAGAAGAAATGAATTTTAAAAACCTGATATATATCTACATATATGAAGTGATAATACCATTTTGTTACAGACAAGATTAGCAATGATACCTCATTCTCACATAACAATAAGTAAATTCAGTTTAAAATTAATTATCAGAAACAGTAATGCTGTCATAGCAATTCAAGTTTTCCTTTCACTGGAATTTCTTTTCAACATCCAGTTGTCGTTTTGCTGCATTATGAATGCTGAAGAACCTTCAATGCTGCAGCAAACCAAACCATAATGTAAAAATGACAATGTGAAGGCTAAAAATGTACCCAGCATGTGCCATGTCAACATGTTCTCAATGAAAATCCCTTCCCCTTCATGAACTGGACGGGCCGTATGCTTCATTAAGTCACAGACAGCACACTCATTAAAGATCAATGGCATCTTCTAAATGCATTTTATTTTTCTTTAGTCCTAACATATGGCCATAATAAAGCATCTAACAATTAGCTTGGGCAGTGAATTTTAATGAAAAATAATGTTCAGACTGGCCTATGTAATTTGCTTTTATGTTTCTGACCTTGTTCTGAAATGAATCCCCACAGTTCCAAAACATTCTCATTCCAGGTTCTCAGTTCTCTTGCCAAGAAATGCAGATGTCATGTTCGTAACTTACAACGTCTCCATCTAAATCATACCCCTTCATATAATGCTGCTATTTGTTTTTCCTTCCCGTGCACAACACCAGGTCCCAAAGTAGAAAAAACAGAGGTCCAAAGCATTACCTGTAAACTAACGCTAGCGACAGCAACACAGACACCCCTCACAGAGGCATGCTGTGCTTCTTTCTACCATGAGAAATGTTGTCATTTCACAGACATACCACATCATCGTATTTTACCATCTGTGTAGGAGCTCCATGAGCCCAGAAATGATCACAGTGAAGAGTGATCAAAGGTCTGGCAACCACAGCAACGTATTTCATTTTTGAATTAAAAAAAAAAAAAAAGTCCCACTGCCCTTGCTACTAAGGCACTGCAAAGAACAACCGGGGTCGTCTTCTGAGCATACCAGCCTAAAAGCACAAACTCTCAGCTTAGATTTTCACTTCTGGTGTTTTTTTGGTTTTGTTTTGTTTTGTTTGTTTGTTTGTTTTTTCCACCTTTGCTAATTACATATACAAGCAGTGTAAATCCTTTCTCCACTCATTTTTTTTTCCTGGCATCCCCTTGATGGCAAATGCTAACATACGCACAAAGAGCGATTCAGCTGCAAGACATCCAGTACATAATTTTAAGGCGTACCTGGAGTCTGTGCACAATATTGTTGTTCATGGATGAGTCGAAACTGTCACTTGTCTCGAAGTTTCCTCAGGGCTGTATTCATGTACTAGGCTTATAATCATATTTCTCTTAGGGCAGAATCACACACATTTTCAGTTCAGCCACCGGACTAAACCTACCGAGTTATCTAGCTCTGAATCAGCCTTTAGGTACTATTTAACTTATTTAACTATTTAAACCTATTTAACCTTCTATTGAATAATCATTAGTATGTAAACACTTACCTCCCCCCTTGTGGAGGTGCTGGCTTCTGGAAGAAAAAATTAACAACGGCATGTTTTTTATTCCACACTAGCTTAGTTGAACGTTACTCTTTCCTGCAATACTGAGTCCATTTTTCTTCCGAGCCCTAACTGTAACTTTGGCTTTAATTAAGTTCTCCAGCCCACATCTTCACCACAGTGTGTTTATGTTCTTACAGGCTTTGCTCAATTAACTGACCTCCTAGATTTTTGATTTCCCAATTTCCAACCCTGATCCAGAAATACAAGCTACTTGTTCCTCCAATACAAGGACTAGGACCCAACGCTTTGGATAGTCCTACAGTAAAGAGGGTGCTTTGGTCGCTGATTTCCTGTGCTCTGATACTAATCATAATTCTGCATTCAATCCTAGTCCGTTGGCCACAATTCTGCACCAAAATAAAATTACACAACCTGCTTTCATATCTCTGTTCATCCTATGTGACTAGGACATGACTATTTCTTTTCTTCCCATAATCCAAATTCCAGCTTAACAAAATGACAATGAACCAAAATGTCACCAAATTTGAGAGTCCCTTCTTCTGACATTTGTGTTATTCTGCAAGACGCTACAAAACCCAGTAATGAACTGAAATTTTCAATTGTTTATTCCCAAAACCTAACCCGACCTCTAGCTTTTAGCAGTCAACACAACTAGCAGCAGATAGTTCTGTAGATCTTCCTTTATTTATTACATAGTTGCCAGTATTGCAACTTTTGGAAAGTTCTCACTTTCCAAACCCCTTACTTTAACTGGAAATTTGAACCAGAGCAATGCCTCATCCTTTTCTTACATAGTGAAAGAAGTCAGTTATTGCTGCTCCTCATACCCAGCGCTTGTCAACAATCTGAGGCACTGGCACAGCACAAAAAGAAATACAGTGCTTCTGCCCCCCACTGCTGGAATCTTACACCTCAGTGCAGCCCTAGCCCTTGTTTTCATCACAGCTGAAGGGAATCCTAATTTTACAAAAGCACGCACCAAACTAACCATTTCATCAGCAGTGTTCCACCTGGTATCATAAAATAACTACAGTTCTGTAAGCCTAAAGAAGACTAATAACCAGAGGTCTTCAGTAGCTCCTTTCTCAAACCAGCCCAAACCTTTGTTTTAATTATAGTCTAATGATGCCCGTGAATGAATGAACGAAAGCATCCTTCAGATGCTAATCACTGTCTTAATCCTAGGAGGTTTGCAAGGCTCTTCAATAAATGGACCTGTCCAGTATCTCAACTCCCAAAATCAGATTCTAATCCTAGGTTTAAGCATAGTTTAATGTCTCATAACAATACTAGCATCAAAAAAAACCAGCAGTCCTTTGCAGAAGGGCATATCTCTGTCCTTTTGATTTTTTTAAATCTATCAATGACAGGTACAATGTGCAAAAAGCTGAGAGGTGACTCCATCACTCTTTTCCAAAAAGATTTTTAAGAGTCCTTTCATAACAAGATGTCACTAAGAAAAGGGTTAAAAGTATAAAACCAGGATTAAACCTGCTTCATATTTCCACATAGTTTTGATTAAATGACTTCACTTTTGTCCCTAATTTTTTTTTTTCCTACAAGGTACATGCCTGTATTTAACTTTTTTTAATTAAATGTCATTGACATTCAAAACTGGAGATGGAGTTTGTATCAAATGAATTAACACTAATTCAAGGAAAATAAATGTTCAATTTAATTCTAATACTCTATTTTTACAGTTTGATTTCAAGCTTACATGTCACAGTAGTACAACACAGACAGGACATATTTAATCATCTTATGCTTTTATGATTAAATAATATTTGAATAGAAAAATCCTTCAGCAGTGTGTTTATCTCCAAACTCAGACTGTTTGGACTGTCTGGAGTTCATATATGGGAAATGGCTCAGATATTTTGCTCAATTTCCAGTTTTGTTCAAAAACTATTTGTCTTTTCTCTCTGTTTCTCAGAAAGCTGCCACTTTTGATGTACCTGTGTCTTTTTAACAGTGTCATCATTGGTTTGCAAAGCACGGCAGAACTGGGGGACTGGAAGGCACTATGCATCTTTCAATTGTTATTATCACATTCTGTAAATTTTTTTCTTGACAAGGGCTCTGTTGTGGCTTTAATATCTTTTTTTCTGCTTTCCCCAAATTTATACTCGCTTCCCTAATCCTTCAGCTGTCTAAAGGGTTTTCTAAGTGGATGCAGCAACAGGGCATTGTGACATTCCTTTACATCTTCCTACAGCTACTCACTTTGTTGCTATTCAAATTTTGTTAGCCTTAGTCAAAGATACACTTGTTTTAGACCTTAGAGTGGTCTACCTGCTGAGTGAACAGTTATTATTATCATCTGTAAGAGGAAAATGTATTTTGAAATAAATGAAAAACATGCATTATTGGAGAAGCTTTTACATCAGCAATTAAATAACTCAACTGAATTATAGTGACAGATTTGCAACTATACTGTCACTTAAAAATGACAATTATGAGAGCATCACTGTGGCACCATTACTTAACTCGCTGTAAAGGAACGTCATTCCTCTAGGAACGAACAATATTGCAGCTACCTGAAGTCTACATAATTCATTATTTTAGTAGAGCTGAAAAGACACATTTTCCCTCCACTTTTTTCCATTCATTTAACAAAAGTCATGCTTTGTCAGTGTACATGTGTCTCTTTATTAACGACTGGGGAAGATCTTGGTGAAGCCAGCCATGAAGCCAACTCTTTGGTTTAACAAGAGGAAACGCAACTGATGAAAAAGCAAGGATGACTACTGCTGAAACGTCTTCATTCTCAGAGACAAAAGTTTTTTAGGAGAGTATCTTCGAGTAGTTTGCAAAGAACCAGGAGTACTAGCACATACACTCCCCTGATGGTAGCTGGGTGTCAGCAAGATTACTGGTACACACGAGATATCCAGCACTGCCTGAACACCACTGGTGCTGACCTACCCAAAACCCAGTGCAATTTTTCCATCGTAATCACATTGACTTCACGGAAACTACTTAAGTGCTTCAAGTTAAGCATGCATTTAATTGCTGTTGCTATACTAGAGTCATAATTTGTGAACTGTGCTGTACCCTCCTAGGATTAAAAATACAGCCTAATTGCAAAATATCCTAATACCAGTGGTAGAAAGTATTTTTGCATTATTCACATATTGCATAAACAGCATAAGTATAATTTCACTGCAATCAATGGAAAGCACTGATTTCCATATCACATGCTAAATGCTGAGGTTGATTAGCATTATATTTAATTTATACTAATCAGCGTGAGCCAAGTGGGGCTTTAATATCGCATTGAGATTTAGAGCAATTATCTTTTTTTCCTCTTTTTTTTAAGGGGAAAAAAAGCAAATGTACAAGGGCCAGAAATGGGTGTCCATACACAACACACACAATATGTGCTTAGAAAAAGATAACATGTATTTTTAAACCATTTGTATGTTGCTATTTGAAGATACTTCAATAGAAAGTTTTCTCTTTTCTCTAGGAGATTTCTCCCAAGTAATGACAAAATAATTTAGTAACCCTTTAAACCCCATGTATTTCTAAAAGTTTCTAGAAATAGTTTCTTATCTTTCTCAGAATTCAACAGAAATGAAAACAAACTCACACATTTTTTATATTGGAGAAAATTACAGATTAAAATCAGATCAGGACATGTCAGCAAATGGTCAGCATAAGCATGTTACCTCAACAGAGATTGCTTTATTTTATATGTTGACAGTCCTAAGACTGGGTGTGTCTTATATTGCATGGGCACAGGAGTAAAAAAGAAAATAGAGTGAAACAAAAATAATTTTCTACCATACTACCACAAGACTTTTGATCTTTCAAGTGGTGGGGCTGAAAGAAAGTAAATTTCCATTGTCATGACAACATCAAATCTCTGATTCTCAAAATACCATCAAACAACTGACATCTCTCGCACAACTGAGGTGAGCCCTGGAAGTAACTACATGGAATACAGAATAAATCAGCACTGACTTTTCATATTTTATCATCTGGTTTATAATTTGAGTTTTTTTTCAAGGATGGTGGGAAGTTGCACTAGCTGTGTAGCTATTTGAAGATACAAGGAAACAATTTGTCTATACAACCTTCCATACTATCTACTACTTCTACAGGAAAATAAAGAGGCTGGTTTTCCTCTCTGTGCTTTGCTTCAAAATGAAGTGCTAGACACAATGCCACATGAAATGAAAAATAACAGTATGTGTCTCTTTCTTAACACATCTAGATTTTCCTTTTTATTGAACCGATTCCTATTTATGACAATAGCATTCTAGAAAAGAAAAATCAGGTCCTGTTTTTTTCACACAAGCTTAAGACCTGCTCCATACAAAATAAGGTAAAGTCAACGGAACTTAGTCAGTTCTGAAGTCAGAGCTGTTAAACATTAATGCTGAAATTTCAATGGTTTCAGAAGCTAGGGGGTACTAGTCAGTAGAAGCACAGATCAGAGTTGGAAGGCAAATCAAAAACAACAAGACTGTAGGATGAATCTGAAGTGAGCTTACATGACACATAAGATGATTTAGTCCATTTCAGGCCTATGAGACAACATAAAAAACAAATCAACGGGTAACCTGTGGAGAAAGCAAACCAAGGCCGTTGACGTAGTGTCTACAGTTGACAGTACAAACTGCATTTGATGCATGGGAAAAATAAAAACATGATAACTTAAGACAGAGAGGGTAAGGATTACAATTCTGAACTGAAGTCTGTGGAAGGAACTCAAAGGGAAAATATGGTATCTTCTCACCCTGAGAACTTGACAACCTATACTGGGATCATGAAAAATTGTATATATTCATATCTTTCTACTGAAGCCAAAATGACAATTTATTTTCTTCATGCACTGACTTGCAAAAAATATGTTAGACTGAAGACATATGAGATAAGGATTACCTAATTATCTCTTTGAAATTGAACTATCATGAAATTCTGAATTTAGATCCAGAGCTCTGGATTAATTCTATCTTTCAAATTATTTCTTCTTGAAATACTCATCTAATTTAATACTAGCCATAGATGAATTAAAAAATAAAAAAAGAGCAGAGAAAGTTAGTAGAAAATACTATTCAAGTTATATCAGAAACTGTTTTACTTAGAAAAAAGTAAAAAAAAAAAAATCCTATTAATAGGCTACCTGAACACTTCAGCAATTCGAACTTCAATAGCAAATGAAAAAACACAAACAAAAAACCAAAAACAAAACACTACAAACAAAACCCACAAAACCCCAGGCAGCCTTTCTTTGAGACTTTTGTAAAAAATCAAGACTCCGAAGATAACTTCATATGAACTAGGTCATGCCATTCTCATTTAGAGATAAAGGACAGAGTCAAAGAGAAGGACAGCAGGCAGAGAAAGGGGAGAACTCTGATCAACCCACATGCATTTCCTTCAAGAGGGAACTCGGAAGGCAAAGACAGAAATAGCAGGTAAGGCATGATGAAAAACAGAAACACCTTTTGAAAAAGATCTCCTTCATTAAACAACATGATGCTCAAACTCATCCATTTCAATTCCAAACGCCAAACCACTATAGCTCATCACAGCTTCCACACTTCGCCACATCCAATTTTGGAGGGGATTTCCAAGACCTAATAGGCCACATAAGACATTTCAGAAGCAAAATGTTTTCCATAAGGAAACATCGTTTCGTACTAAAGAAAAAACAAGGTACTGCAAGATACTCCTCCAGTCCTCATGCCCCTGCATGAGGTAGAGAATCACAGAATCACAGAACGGTTTGGGTTGGAAAGGACCTTAAAGATCATCAAGTTCCAACCCCCCCTGCCATGGGCAGGGACACCGTCCACTAGAAGGTTGGAGAAGTTGGGGATGAAGGACTGAATTTGAACCTGGGAAAGATAAGGAGTGGGAGTAACTGAGATTTAGAACAGGGTTCTTCGTTGCTGTATCCAAATGGATTTTTGACTTTCAGTTTACTTATCTCGGTTTTATTTCAATTGCTAAGAATAGTAACAAAGGCAGCAACTAATGCACAACCAACAAAGAGCTTCAAGTAAGATCCAGAAGTGTGCGGGCAAAAATTTATACTCAAAATTATTACCTCCGACACCAATCTCAGAAATTGTCTGATATGACTAAAGCATAAGCGAGACCAAAATTTATCCAGTTGCCTTGAAAATGAATTCATAGATACAAACTGTATTTGCAGTTCCACACACCACTAAATTTCCTTCCCTTCCATTATCTACTCTTACATTATTTTCTTCTTAAAAATGTGTTTCACAATTGTATTTAACCAACAGAAAACTCAACCTGCAGTACTGATACTGAATACCGACACCAAATCCTCATTATTGCACTGCACAGTCATAAAATCACAGCACTTTCATGGTGAGTTATCTAAATGTAAAACTCAATATGTGTTCAGAAATTTCTCATCCAAATTGCAGCAACAACATGAGTCATAGACAGGACAGATACAGACAGAAGGATACAGATTATAATAGTTATCAACATACAAACGTTGCAGAGGTTGGGTGAAACCCGCGCAGAGCTTTCACTTTATTCTGAGACACTGAAGCTTTCCTAGAAAGCAGAGATGTAGGAAGTGCAGTAGCAAAGCTTTTCAATGCTATCAGAAAATAAGAGGGAACATTATTCTTTCACATTTAGGGAAAGTCAGGAGCACGACATCTTGAGAGGAAACGCTTCTTCATGGTTATTCAGATATGTTATTTGAGATAATTGGGCTCATCATCAAATGCTGTTTGAGTCCAACAAGCAAACAATGGACTCGGCAGGAGACCAGAGACAGGAAGATCACACGTCCCTTCTCCAGATTACATCAGAAGAGCAGGCCAAAATTTTTTTTTCCAGTGAATCTGGCTCCATGCACATAACTGGGGGACAGCAGTGACAATGCAGCAGATACAGTCTGTTCCAAACAAACAAGTGCAGCCTAACTGTCGTTAGCCACATGAATCCTGTTCAAGAAGTCTCCAGAAATCGAGAGCACAACAGTCAATGATAGCCTGCCGAGTTAGACATTTTCCTGTTTCCAGTAGTATAGCATCACTATAAAAATCTAATACTCCTTGGCACATTCCTACTGCTTCAAACACTACAGGCGGGGGCGGGGGGGGG